>NW_005187567.1:715039-723361 GCF_000239375.1 Pundamilia nyererei
TATATATATATATATATATGTTTCTCAGTCTTAACATTTCATAAGTTGACTTGGTATTATTTCACTTTGTACTATTCTGCATTGCTTTATTATTATTATTTTTTGATTTACACTTTACACAATGCACCAATTCATTTGGAAACCAGGTTGTAGAATATGTTTGATATTGCATTCATCTAAGCAAATGAGAAAAAGTATGTGTTTTTCTTTGGCTTAGATACAATTCCCTGCTTACTGACTCCGTGGTGTGACTGGAGTGATTGCAGTGTAACTTGTGGGAAGGGTTTGAGGACACGGCAGCGTATACTCAAGTCGCCTGTGGAACTGGGAGAGTGTACAGAAGAATTAGAACAGGTTGAGAAGTGCATGCTACCAGAGTGTCGTAAGTAATGAAATTAACCAAGCACTGAACATGTTCATCTCTAATTTATTAATTTATGTCATTTATCATCTAATACTTGTTATGAAAACTTGAGTCTTCATGTGAACATTTACATTCATAAGGGGACTTCTGTCACAGTAAGAAAGGGCAGATAAACAGAGTTGGTCTTTATCTTGTGTATTCTAAGTTTCTTGTTTATTCTCATTGCGTTGATGTATATTGATATAGATGTGAGTAGCAACATGCCTAACCCTTCCTGAACCTGTCTGAACATGAAAAAAGCAAAAAGTCTGCTTGTCACACTTTTGAGAGTTCTTGAGATCTGTTTCAACAAATGAAATAAGATTAGACTGAACTTCCTGCATGAATGGACCACTGAAATGTCTGTCTTGTTATATGGTAATTATCATGGATTCTCTTACATAATGACTCAGAGTATTGGATTTTGTCAAGGCATATCTTGAATCTTCACAGGGATAGAACGTTTTCTCCAAGACAGTGATCCAAATGTTAACTAAAATTTGATACAGAAATTAAAACTAATGTCCTTCATTATTTTTGTGTCATCGTGTGATTTATTGAACGGTTACTCATTATTAAGGCTTTTTTTTCATATTTCTTCTTAGCCATAGACTGTGTCATGACAGAGTGGAGCGAGTGGTCAGAGTGTAATAAGTCCTGTGGGAAAGGTCATACAATCCGAACACGCATGGTGATGCTTGAGCCTCAGTTTGGCGGAGATCCTTGTCCCGAAGCGATCCAGCGGAAAAAGTGCAAAATCAGAAAGTGCAACCGAGGACAAGGCAACAGTGATGAGAAGAAACGTCGCAAGGAACAGCGTGAAAAGAGGAGGAGCAAACAGGGCAGAGCTGAAGGCAACTCCGAGCATCCAGGTTGGTATACACCATCCTTTTTGCTGATTCAGGACTACAACACTTACAATGTACCTCTTTTTTTCTCATTTTTCTTACTCTTAGGGTGCAGAATGAGACCATGGTCAAGTTGGACAGAATGTACAAAGATTTGCGGCGGAGGAATTCAAGAACGCCTCATGACAGTAAAGCAGAAGATTAAGACTGCCCAGCTGTCCAGCTGCAAGGACAGGAAGGAGATCAGAGCTTGTAATGTTCACCCCTGCTAGGAAGGAGTAGGGTAGCAGTGGGTGGTGGGGATGGGAGGATGGGTGGACTGGGAAGAGTACAGGGCACACTGTTGCACAATGATCCAATGCACTCTGTTTAGGGCTGAAATGACACATTCTTGAATCCGTATAGGTTAAATCCAGACATCAGGTCAGCTGTCGTTAACAGAAGAAAAAAAGTCAAACATTTCTCTGTAAGTCTGGATTTAAACTTTAAAGCTGATTCTTTTGTGCTTTCAAACTAGCTCTGACATGACTCTTTTGCAACATTACTGTAAACTTGTTGTGGTATATTATATCTTGAAAAATATAATTATGAACTATAAATTGTTTTCATAAAAAGAAGAACTGTTATATCTTGTGGTATCCTTAAGTAGTACAGTATATTCCAGACTTTAAAGCACAGGTGCCCAGCCATTCCAGTGTTTTATATGCCTTCAGTTGTTCAGTTGTTTCTAGGGAACAAAAAGCCCAGTTGACTTTATACCCGGCTATGTCGTTGTACATGTAGATGCACCACAGCTGACATCTATATGGTTTGGAGCATTATTAGAAAATGTATTATTTTTTTGCAGTGGAATTTTTTGATAAGAATGTGTCCCAAGATTCTTACCAAAGTCTTGTGTAGATGTTTTCTAGGTGTATTTCCCTCATTTTGTTTATCTCTGTTCCTCTAACATATTAATATTTTGGAATAATATCACCTTTACAATAAAAGTAAATGTGACAGCTTGTCAAATTGATCTGTGTTTTTATTCTGGGGATTAACAGGCACAGTAACATGAACGGTTATATACCCTTGTGCTACCACTAGATGGGGACAACAAGCCTAAAACCTTTAGGTCATTTCTGAGGCTGGTGCTTTATCTGCCTGTTGTGCCTCGCTCGCTCTACAGAATAGCCACAAGGGGGCAATGTAATGAAGATAATTTCATACTAAGAGAAGGATATTTTATTCATTTCTGAATGTTGATTTGGTTTGCAAATAATACTTGAAATTTCCTGAAACTGATTGGGATAATTTGCTGCTTATTATCATTCATAGAGCAGCAAACGGTACGACCTCTATTCAAAAGCCTCCTATCAACAAAATCGTTTTACAGGAGTGTTCTGATAGACAGAAACTGGGGAGCATTCAGGAGCATTTGTTAGCTACACAGAGGGTCTGCTCTCACTTTAAAAGATCATAGCAGTTGGAGAGCGCTGAGTTTTTATGGACGTGCTTGCTGAGATCTTAAAAGAATCTGCCCCCCTATCATGTAATAGGTGGGGGGAGGGGATGGTGTTAGGCCTTCCTCACTGTGTGGAACTCTGGGGACAAGGGTGAAAAATTCAATACACACACATCATAATGTCATTCCTGTTTCCATGCCAACACAACCACACATGGGGGAAGCCTACACACTGCACAGGCGATGGAAACATGGTGGGGGAATTATTACAGGCGTGACTGAGATGTTAAAACAATAAATGCTTTGGAAGCTATAATGAGAAGTGCATGGGATTTTAAAAAGATGCATTTGCAAGGAATGTGTGTTTATATTTGTTTGTAATCTGAACCCCTAGAAACCCTTGTAGACATTATCTACTTTCTAGTTCTAGTGGAGAGCCAGCTGCTGATTTTTTTTTAGCCCACCTTAAACTCTTATAACAGACTGAAAATTATCTCAAAGATGCAAGTGAACTTTACACGCCTCTCATATTGTAATGAGTGTCCTCTGTCTATGGACAAATTTATAAATATTTATATTGACGGGACAGTGCCCACTACTAAAATAATATCTTAACTCTCAGCCCTCTTCCTCATTTTGTATGCTTCTGATTCCAACTGAGAAAAGAAATTAGGTCCAGCTGTTGTTGGGATAGACACACATATCTGCCATGTGGGTTAGGCTGACATCATCTTAAGTGATACAAGCTTTTTTAGCCTCAAATATTCATGTATGTTAGCCTGCTGCAAAAACAGTCCTACTTTTAGAAGTTCTGCATGCATGGAATGGCATGGAATTTTTTGCATGACGTGCAAAAATGATACGGTATAAATTCCATTGTAGTTAAGTTATTTAAGTTTTGGTGTCATAAATTACCCAGAAAAGCACTCTTTTTACCACTAAACATCAGTTTCTCCATTTTTAAAAATGGTGTTCCCTACAAATCTTCCATAAATTCTTAAGATACCTGTAAGAAGCACAGGTACTTTGATAAAGAAATAATTCCGTTTTGGATGTGAATATACGTCTGGTCATAGAACTGAAACGCTTCTACAGCCATGTTAATGCGCTGTGAAACCGTTCTTAGGCAAGGTTATTTCTTTGAGGTGAGTGCTAACTGTAACATGTTAATATAAAGCCCAGGCTAACGTCTGTGTAACATGTTGTATTTAGCACACACAGCATGTTGGCAGGACATTATCTGTTAACACTAAGCAGGATCTACTGCTGAGGCTTCTGGAAGCATTTATTTCCTCATAATAATGGTATTGGAACTGTAGTGAGAAGAACTGTTGAGGATTACCAAAGTCATAATTATCTATATAATATTTATAGACATTTATCCAGGCTTCTGAAATAATGGCCCATCCTAGTTTAGAGAACCCCACATTACATTAAGCAGCTAGTTAGAAACCAGTATAATATGATCTTCTAATATTTCTGACTGGTTTCTGAACATTTTTGTTGGTATAGAATAAAAGCTCTTGGCTATTAAATTTTTCTAAAAAAGGTACAAGGTTTGAGTTCCTTTTATATTGTCCTCTTAAGCAATTCCTCAGTCTGGAGAGGAAGACAGAGGAAATACAGGATTTCATAAACTAATAAGCCTCAGAGGGAAAATCAATAAGGTTGTGAGGCCTGCAAAGGATGGTTTCCTCAAATTTATAGACTAGGACAACAATCAGTGTCCGGCGCTGCGAAAGCTCAGTTTATATTAGAAAATGTTTAGCATATTTAATTAAATCAACAGTTATAGTGAGTGAGTGAGGCAGTGAGGCAGAGCTTTGTGAAGTCTGAAGCCTCAGGCTGCAGCTATTTCCTCAAGGGTATGAATGCATATTTATTTCAAAGCATAAATGGCAGTTCTGCTTGTTGTTCTGCTTTTCTCCCGCTATAATTTGCAGTCACACCTTTGTAATGTTGGTAGCAACTAGAAGGGCCTTTTACACTAATTTCAAAATTTGATTTCACTGTCATGTTAATTTCCTGTTGCTGGGGAAACATGTTTTTCTGGGCTTCACAACCTAAAATTTAGTGGCACCCCAAAACAAGACTATAAAAGCTTCAAATTGTCTCAGAATGTTTTTGTTTTATTTTTTAGCTTTGAAGAGTGATAACACATGAATACCAGGGCAGTAAAATAATGTTGCACATACTAAATAGGTATTATAATGCCTATTACATAGTAATAGTAGGCCTTTTTTGAAAATTTTTATTTTGCTTGACATAATCTCTGTTAGCCTGAGGTGAACTGCATGACTTCCCTTTTTCTTGGACTATTAGGAATCCTGTACTTAGTGAGTATTGCCCATTACAAATCGCTATGTGTATACATATAATGAGCTGAAACTACAAAGCTTGTTTTTGTGTTGATGAATAAAAAGTATCGGCAAGTTGGCCTTTTTAAAAATATTTTTAAGAAATTCAACCCTATGACCTTAAATTAGATAGGTGAGTAAAACAACCCAAAAGCATTGGACTGCTAGAATTCAGAATCTTGGAGCGTAGGAGGAACACTTAAATTATCATATGTTCTTTAAAGGGACAAGTTACTCATTTCTTAACACTTTTCATGCCATTAAAGTGATATTTCACCAGCAATGAGAAAGACAACTGCAAACTATAAGCAAAATTCTATCTGTCACTAAAGAATTTATATAAATTCAGCATGTTGACTGGAAATGGGTAGCTGTTTAGTAAATAGTTTATATATATATATAACATTTATAGTACGCATCCATCACTTCTTTATATTTTGCCAAGAAAATGGTAAATATGTGGAGTGATTTGCTGAAATGTCCAAAAGCACTTTTGCACATTTCAGACAGACTGAACATTTCCAGATGAATGGTGCATAAAAACTTCAAGGCCCTTTTCTGTATTCACAATTTCATCAGATTTGACAAGATCCCCCAAACCTCTGGCCGAAATGCTCCTCCAAACCATGAGAGATCTTTCATCATGTTTTACAGATGACTGCAGACACCAGAAATGTTAAATTTGGATTCATTGCTGATATGGCATGTTTTTGGATAATGCTTGAGAATTTTACTTTCAAGCGTTTGGACCTTACTCCCAAACTCATTTTTAAGGTTTTAAATTTATTTACTTGACCAAAGAGTTTGCATTATTAAAATAGGAATGCCGAATTTAGGCTGGAAATACAAGACTGCCATCGTTTTTATTACTGCCACTTTTGTCTTTCAAAATAAAAGTATCAAACATTTAACCCTGGAGAAGCCATGGGGTCAGAGCCGACCCCATTGGTTTTCTAGGGAAACCATGGGGTCAAATTTGACCCCATGGTTTCTCCAGGGTTAAACCTTAAATGAAACATTAACCAAACAAACAACATGCTTGTTACTACATTATTACCCCCGGGTTCTGATCTGTTATTAACCAGTTACATAAATTTTAATATAAAATATCACTGAGCTTTGGATATTATTTTGGAAATTAAGCTTTGATAACTTGCTATTACCTTCTCGTTTCCACCTTACCCCACTAACAGCACATTAATACTTGGCTGAAATAGAAAGTGCTACCCTTTTTCCTTTGTTGTTTGTGAGTTAGTTCTTTAATCCGCAATAGTTTATAATTAAACACCACTCGTGTTTTACCCTCACAACTTCTTTTGAATAGAAAATACGTTGTTATTTGTCGATGTGTCTATATGTGGGTGTGTACACAATATGTTTCTTTGGCTACATCCTGAGAGAGCTTAAACCTCCTTCTCTCAGCATGGCTGTTGATTCCTTCACTCCAAACCGATTGGCCTGGGTCACAGTGAATCAGAAGACAACAGAGAGAAAGCCAGAATCACACATCCATCTGTTCTCACGTCTTTGCTTATCGTTGTCAGACAACTTATTAGAACAGCAGGTAAATGGATAAAACGGAAGAAAAAAAAGTGAGCAAAAAGTGCTGCAAATGCAAGACAGTTCTTGAGGTTAAACCAAAAGATTACATTCCTATTTTTAATTTACTGGGCTTAACAGTTTGCTCCTATTGGAAACATACCCTTAGGATTTGCATTTGTCTGTATCTCGGTTAGTTTGATGGCTGAAAACAGTTTTGATAGTCATGGCTAAATGGGGTAATTGTCTCAGGAAAGAAATCCCAAATCTAGATCGCCACCAAAACTGAATCAATTATTCAACCGCCTGAGGATTGTCTGTCTAACGAATTTCATGGAAATCTGTACGTTTTTTTTTTTCTTTTTTAGTAGCATTGCAGACTATCAGACACAATAAATGACCCCCTTCTGCAGAGTTAATTATTTTAGTGGGTGCTTGTTATGGATATAAAAGGATTTTGTGAAGCTGTAAAGTTGACTGTAGGCAAATTTAGTCAACTATCTCTGGCAGTTCTCACTCAGTGTTGTTAACAAAACTTGGCAAAAGCTTTGAGATATTGATGTTGTTATATAAAGCCTAGTTTCTCCACTCTATAGTTTGGCAATATTCCCATAAGGACTGCATAAATAGAAAGTGTGTTAAACATGACAGATTTTTTTAAAGGTAACACAAAGGTTATTTTGTGTGGTGACAAATCTTTCTTCCCCAAACAACTCTGTCATTTTCATTGAGTAAAGCACTTAACATTCCAATGGGAACAACTTTTTGCTGATTTATTGATCACAATAGGTGACCCTCGGGACACCTCCAAAATAACCAAATGCTAAAATGTTAAAATTCAGGGTTTCCCCTTTATCTATGGAGGAAAAGCCTAGAGGGCTCTATACAAATGAGGCTTTATAGTAGTTGTATATGCATATAACAAAAATAACAACGAAAATCAAATATTTTCTATTTTTCTCACAGTGGACATGGATTATTTTTCATTACTATCAAATCATTCTTCAGACTCTTGTATATAAATGTTATGTGTACTTTTTGATACATGTAATGTACTTAGATAATCTCTGTAAGCACGTGGCAAGTTGTCCTACTTAGCATAGCGATGGTGATGAGTGAAAAACTATTGTGACCTGTATCCACCACACACTGGAAAAACCACAGTATGAAATTCATCTGTTTCTTTCTGCATGTAATATTTCTTTCCATGTAATATTTATTATTACCACTCTAATTGTTAGCGCTGATGATCTGAAGCAGTTTTTAGTGGGTCAGCACCCATTAGACTGTTTAAATCTGTCTGGGTTTAGCATGCCTAGTTTTTTGTTTAGTAAAGCTACTGAAAAATCAGTCTAAGCATTAGTAGTGCCTGGTGTGCAATCTACATATGAGATGTGCACCAATGCATATGTACCAATATGCCAACATAGTTGCATAACTATTTCAAGTCAATTGGCTTGTGTTACTGGCATCAAGTTTAAAAAAAAACCCAAATAA
Organism: Pundamilia nyererei; assembly: GCF_000239375.1. Lineage (NCBI taxonomy): Eukaryota > Metazoa > Chordata > Actinopteri > Cichliformes > Cichlidae > Pundamilia > Pundamilia nyererei. The sequence goes on from NW_005187567.1 coordinate 723,128, forward strand.
AAACATTTCCCAGTTTAACATTTAAAACATTTGATGGTCCATCAAATATTTGATGGACTGTGAAAGCACAATGTTAACACTTGTTGACATTGTGTGTGTGTGTGTTTTTTTTACCTTGCTTAAATGTTATTAATTTTAAAAGAACTCTACATAAATGTTGTTGAAGGATTTCTGTTATATTAAAAAATATATCTAAAAATGCAAAGGCCTCTTGCACTTCCAATTTATACAACC
>NW_005187567.1:723759-732746 GCF_000239375.1 Pundamilia nyererei
TTGTAAACAGTTGTAGGATTAAAGATTATCGAATGTACAGAATGATTATTTACACAGAGCTATACAGTAGTGCAGTTAAGATAAGTGAGGGTGTAGATAGTTTCTACAGAGGCTATATAAAGTGCTAGTGGTTGTGAGTGGTGGTTCAGTCCATGTTATTATTGTGTGTTTGAGGGTACAGTTGTAGAGATGGAGACCACTTTACAACTAGAAGTCTTTCAGCATACACTCTGTGTCTTGTATTATGCTGCTTTACAACATCAACTCATCTCCCAGAGTGCATTTCTGCCTAGAGGGTGTAAAGGGACATGGCCTTAGAACAAATGCCTCAGTGTAAACATAAAGGCTCCAACAAGCTTATATGAACTGTTCTTTAAGTCTCTGTGGATTCATGTGAGACTGGCAGTTAAAAACGTGGCTTCTGGCACATTGTCATGTGGATGATTGCAAAAAGAGATTGTACACCTAGTAGTTGTTTATGGCATGGAGTAGTTTATCAAAGAACCTTTAAAAAAAACATGAAACAGATATACATACTACTAGTACAGATGGTACAGCATGCATAAATTTAAACACACCATAATATCTACCTTAATTGAAGCCACTAAATCATCTGATAGACCTTGTAGGTCAGCCTCAAAATCTTTGGTTGCCACAACATTTGTGCTGAACTGGCTGTGCTCATTTAGTTAAAGGAGGAGCAAAGGTAGATCAATGAGTACAGCTCAGTAAAGGAATGACCTGTTTATGCAAGCTAATGGCTCCCAGAGCAGTGTCAGTGCATGTAATAGGTCCCAGCAATGTCTTCCTTATACCATTTAATTTCTCTCTCTCTCTTCTTCCACCTCTCCCAAAGGAAATCTTTATCACAGGCAATATAACTCTGGCTTCTTCAGTTGCTTCAGACAACTTTACTTTGACATTATAGGCCAGCATGATGACCTAATATGTATTAATATGTATACTAGCATAGACAATCTACAGGAAATGTATATATTCAGTATTAGCCTAGGTCTTTACAGAAATATGATAAAAATAGAAATTTTTTTTCCTGTTTTAACACAGAAGTCAAATAAGAAAAATTTAAAATTAAGTTAAATGAAATTATATTTTATTCACATAGCATGAAATCACAGCAACAGTTACCTCAATGAGCGTTATATTGTAAGGTAAAGACTCTACAATAATAAAGAGAGAACCCCATAAAAATCAAAAGTCCCCGAAGCACTTGGCGACAGTGGGAAGGAAAAACTTCCTTTTAACAGGAAGAGACCTCTGGCAGAACCAGGCTCAGGGAGCCATCTGCCACAACCGGTAGGGAGCGAAAGGAGAAAGACACACTATGGAAGAGAACCAGAGATTAATAATAACTGATGATTAAGAGTTGTGTATAAACACATAGTGTGTGAAAAAAGTGAGTGAGTGAAAAGAAACACTCGCGGGAATCCCACAGCAGTCTAGGCCTAAGCGAGGTAGGATAACTAAGCGAGGATTTAGTCACCTGATCCAGCCCTGACTATATGCTTTGTCGAGAAGGATAGTTTTAAGCCTAATCTTAAATGCAGAGGGTATTTGTTTCCCAAATGTAAACTTGGAGCTGGTTCCACAGAAGGTCTGAAAGAAAAAAGGAAGCTTGATTAGACCTTACTGTCACTCCTAAAATGATGTTAGAATATTAATCGGTTTCAGGGAGTAATAATTTAATAATATGTGTTAAATGTTCCAGAAGTCAATCCTTGAAGAAGTGCATTTATCTTAAGTGTCTCGAAAATTACAATACTTTGTAGAGGACAGTAACTGCAATTATGTGATGGACAGGTGACCTGCTCAGGGCGTAATCTGCCTCTCACTCAGTGACAGAGGGATAGACACCAGCACCACCGAAGCCCTAAATCGGATAAGGGGTACTACATGTTATTGTTGCAGATATTCTTTGAGTGCAAAACAAAACCATACATAATGTTATTGGTGTCTATAGGATAACCATAGTCAAAGAAAACCAACCAGGTGTTTCAGGCCTATTAGCACACAAACATTTTTTTTTAAATTTTATGTTCTCTGAAAATATTTCAGGATGAAAATAAAAGATAGCAGATGTAAATGAAGCACAAGAGGAACCTAATGGAACTTCAGATGATGATGTCACATCCAGAAGATTTCATCAGACTTAGAGAAATAAATTATTTAGATACAGAGCATCTCCTGAGCATGCTAGAAGTAACTGTGTAGGAGTTTCTTTCTGTTGTCTTATAAGAAAATCTTTGGTGATTTTTTTGTTTGTTTGTTTGTTTGTTTTGTAGATTAAACAAATCGTAAGTGCTTTCTCCACAACAAAAATACCTGCATAAATCAAAAATTGCAGACAGAAACATTCCATGTTAAAGTCTACAGTAATAAAAGAGAAAGAATAGAGTAAAATAATACTGTAGCTGATGTAGTTAATTGTGAATTAATACAGCTGAGCAGTCCTGATATGCTGCCACACGTCAAAATAATATGTTGTTGCAGGTTTTGTTAAGAGACAAAGTTGTGTGTATTGTCATGGTTATTTGCATCTTAACAGGTTCCACCACCCTTGTGACTAACACTGTTATCATGTGATAACATTGTGGTTCACAGCCATACCCCAAACACATAATTTCTTAATTAGTTTCTTCAGTGTTGCTAAGCAATTTCAACTGTACCAGCAGATACAGGAGCCAGAAAGAAACCGTTTTAATCAACACTTACTCCATCATGCTCAGGTTAGGTTCAGAGAGACACCAGTTTTTCTACATCATCAACGTGTGATGTCAATAGGTTGCAACTATTTTCTGCGTATTAATGTAAAATGTGTTTAAATATTTAGATTGCAAGTTAATGAGGGTTTTTACAAGTTTGTAGTGATACTGGTCACAAATACATTAGGTTGGCTGTTTCCACCTATGGTGGATGGAACAAATTTCATCTCTCCTAGGTTCCATCAGATTTTCCCTCTTATGTGATTTCTCATGTAAGAAGCAGGTAGTCAGGCTCAGCTGGGGCCATCCTCAGATGTTCTGCCCCAGTGCCACCCTGATTCGATGATTGGTGAGCAGAATAGTGATCAATCCCTACACCTAAAAATGGAAACGGACAACCATAACCACAGATATAAGAGCTATACTCGTTGCTCTGTTACCATGGCAACACTGGGTGGGGGTGGGGTGGGCATCATCATCAGCTCTCTGAGATTGGCTGTTGGTGCTATGGTGCAATGGTTCAGCTCAGTTGGTTGTTCTGCCCTCTGACTGGCACGGATAATGGTTCATTCTACCTTGATCTGGTGGACAAATGGGAAAGGCTGTATAATTGACACATTAAAGCCTAATCACATGAAGAAAGAAAAGAATAATTCCTGATTCAGTTATGTAAAAGCCATGTCAGACTTTGCCATTAGGGAAGCATCCTTTGTCTGTGCATCTCTGTGTGAGTGCGCGCATGTGTGTGTGTGAATCACATATGGTCACATGTTTCTCACCATTTAGTCTCAAATACCAATTAGGCATAAATACATTCATTAGAACTTTATAAATAAAAGAAAAAATAATATAAACTTTATATATTGTGCTTGAAGTAAATTTTCCTTTATCATACAAAAATTACACTTCTGTAATTCTGTAAACTATGATAGTTGTTCCTACAACTCACAGACAGACATGCAGTATACACATCACAAAACCTAGCTGATGAATTATTACTGACATGGTAACACTGTCACCAAAACAAGTGAATTCCCTAATGGAATATTGTATGTTCAGTATCATATAGTCCATTAAAACATGCAATATACACCATATGCACGGACTAACGCAAACACATGAATGCTTCCACACACACACACACACAACACTGTGAACCTTCGTGTTGTCTTGCTCCCCTGGGTCTACTTACAAAGCTCTTTCCCAGCAATGCAGTAAGACTGTTGATGCTCTGGGAAAGTGTCAGAATAACAGAAGAGATAGTTACTATATTGCTCAGACTGCCCTCAGGGTAAGGATATCTCTCAAACAAAATCAATAGTAGCCTGCAACAAATAAAACTCATCAGCGTTATTATATGTGAGTCACACGTGTGGTTTCATGCTCACTAATGAGAAGGTCCAGGCACCCTCTGACTGTTTGTAAAGACTCAACTCCTTTGCGCTAATTTATATGTTGGCTTCTTCACATATAATAAATGTTTTATTGTGCATTTTGGACAAAAAGACAACTGTAAACAATACAAAATCTGGTTCCTCAAGAAACAACAACTCAAAGGGCTTTTTATCTTTTTTTTTTTTCAACAAACTGTGTCAGCTTCTCAACTATATCATTTTTCTTTCTCTTTTCCCCCTCTCTTGCTAAGATGCACTACAGCCAAATCAACTGGGCAGCCTACACATTTTACCTATAGGAGCTGCTCAGCCATGGAAACTCGTGACATGAAGTTCCTGGCACACAATTTTTGTGCTGATTTTAATGCCTAGGAGATTTTAGAGCTCTGCAGTTACTGAGTCAGCAGAGCGTTGGTGACTTTTGCACACTGTGTGCGTCAGCACTCAGCAACCCTGCTCTGGAACTTTATGCGGTCTGCCACTTCATAGCAGAACTGCTGTGGTTCCTAAATGCTTCCATTTTACAATAATACCACTTACAGTTGACCGTGGAATATTTATGAGGAAACAAATTGCACAAATTGACTTGTTGCAGTGGTTACAATGCCACACTCAAATTCAGTGAGCTCTTCAGAGTGACCCATTCTTTCACAAATCTTTAAAAACTCTATGCAACTCAGCTAGTGGTTGTGAAAACACCTGGATTCTAAGACTAAGTGGTGTGGCTCAGTCGTCTTCTTTTTCTTTTGGCAGGTCCGTTTAGAGGTCACCACAACAGATTATCTTCTTTGATTTCACACTATCCCTAGCGTCTTCTTCTATCACATCAACCCTCTGCATGCCCTGCTTCACTACCTCCATGAAAATTTCTGTGGTCTTCATTTTTATCTGCTGCCTGGCAGCTTGATATTCAGCTTCCCTTAACCTATATATATCCACTATCCATCCTCTGCACATGTCCAACCCATCTCAGTCTTGCCTTTCTAACTTTGTCTCCAAACTGCTCAACCTGAGCTGTCCCTCATATATACCACTTCATCCAGGGTACCCTAGAATTCCTCTTTCAGTTCTAATTGACATCCAACTTGTGGGGAATAAGCCCTGGCAATATTCAACACCACCTCTTCAGTTTTAGCGACAAACACGTGACCCTATCTGACTCTCTCTTCACTTTCATAATACTCCCTAAATATAAAATCCTCACTGTCATGCTGCTTCCTAACACACCTTACCCCTCTCCTCTTCCGTTTCCTTTGGGAAAGAGTGGCAAAGTTTCCAACCTGTTGGCCCATGACCTTCTTGATTCAACACTACTCATTTATCGGGGCTTGGGACTGGCAATAGAAGCATGCTGCCTTAGTGTGGCTCAATACTTTTGTCCATATAGTATACTGGAGTTCACTAAATATTTTCTGACTACTAGCAATTTTACATTTTCTAAGTAATTCAGACTGTAATGTTTCCTAGTGCCCATGGCAAATTGTAATGCAAAGCATCTAAACATTCAAAAACGGTGCCATCGCTTTCATATGTAAATTTAAATTTATTGTGTGCAAATAACAGACTTTTTATGACTGTGAAGAATAATCCATATAAATAATTTATTTGTTACATAAAGTGCTAATATAAATGCAAAAGAAGATGGATATTTGATGTAATCATGCACTTAACAGGTTCTCAGGTGCCGATTTTATAATGCATTGGCGTGCAGCATACAGTGGTTGCAATAGCAGTAATGAATTTCAGACTTAGGACAATCTAAAAAAAAAGTGCACGCTGACAGGTATCAAGTCCATGTTTGTTTGTTTGTTTGTTTGTTTTTTATTTCTAAAAATCACATAGACATTGAGAAAAACTTGCCCAAACAGGTCTGCACGTGTGCTGGTTTCTAGCTGCTAATACCTGTTTAATATGCATTTACCCAGAAAGCACATGTGCGTGCATGCTTGTGTGCATGTGTCCATGAGTGCTTCTCTGTTTATCTTTCTCTCCCTCAACTAAATTCTTTTTATAGGAGCATCCTCCCACGGGCCTCAGCAGGTTTAGCAGGTGTTAACCTCTCTCTGGGAGGCTCCCTCTTGAGGCAACACACCATCTAGCAGAGCAACACATCTCATTCCCAGAGTAGCCTGCAGTCTGCCAGTCATGCGGGCAGAGATGATGGACAGGCAGATGACGCTCCATCAGCTTCAAAATAATATAATGCTCCCTGCTCCCTGTGGAGAAAATAACATGTTAACTTTATTAAAGTTCAAGTGGTAGGTAGTTAATTTCAAGTCCCAAGATTTCTGATTTTGATTCTTATATGGCGACTTCTATAGAAGATTGACCCCAGATTTGTGATCATTTTCTGGGTCACCAAATCAAACATCGGCTCTGAGCACGACCTTTTTTCAGGTAGAGGGTTGATTCGTGCTCATGTTCTCTCATTCTCTTCTTCTCTCTCTTTTCGTTTTACTGTTAAATAACTGTTAAATGTTACTGTTAAATAATAATAATTTATTGTTGTATTTAATATATATTGTACACTGTACACTGTACAATGTACACTTTTATGATACTAAAGTTAGAGCACATTTATCTTGTGTCATGACACTGGTTATGTGAGAAAAGATCTAACCCCAGGTTAAATAATAAAGATAATTAAATGCTACACATTGTATGTGTAATGTGCGTGTACTATTGGGCCTGGGGTAGTGAGCTTTCGTAAGACCAGAATTATACATATAACCACTGTTTTGGGATTGTTGGACACCCGCTTTTCAATTTTCAGGAAGTAGTTTAAAAGTTGATCCATTGTCATATGCTATTGTCTGATGTGTTTAGAAATGCCATGCATGTCACATTTTAAGCGCATCTCGTGGCACTCTTGTGTTACTTTAGTGCAATAAAACACATACCACAATGCAGCTGTGGTGAATCGGTGAGGTCTATAATTATGGTCACGCTGGATGTTAGAGAAAAGGTCAGACAAGGGATGTTACACTGTTCCTGGGACTTTTTCTTTCTTTCTTTATGTGTTCTGTGTTGATACAGTCAGGCATTTATATGTCTAAAATAGCAGCTCTGTTTTCTCCTGAAGACACAACTGTCAATAAAACACACAGACTGATGTAGAGAAGCATGTAAATTTTATGAAAACAAAACGTAGTAGACCACCTTATTGAGGTTTATAATGTAAACATATATAGTTTTAACTAATGAGTATCAGCCCACAGTTACATTACAAGATACAAATCTAAGAGTTCATAGACTTTGTACATTACTATCAGTTAATGGAATTCAAAAATCAAGATAGAGAAGATAGAGAGAGAGAATATCTAATTTCATATTCTATCTAATCCATTTCTCTCGGGTAACAGAGAATAGCATGTGCCTCTGTGGCTATTTTTAGCTTCATTCACACACTGTTTTGCATTCAAGCACGCAGAGAGGTTTGTGGCATTAAAGCTGAACTTTTCAAAGCTAGTGCTTTCATGGCTGAACATAACTGTCTAATTAACAAATGTTTTCCACTACTTTTTCTAAACCTATACAACCTCTTATCCACAGATCAGTTGAGTAGGGGGAAAAAACTTCTTTAGGGTCACCACTATAGATCATCTGCTGTTCACTACATTCATGAATCTTCTGTGTGGTCTTCCTGTTCTCCTCCAGCCTGTCAACTCTGTATTCAATATACCTTTTTCAGTATACCATTTATCCCTCTTGTGGACATGTCCAGAGCATCTCAGTCTGGACTCTTAACTTGTTCTCTTCACCACTCAACCTGAACTGTCCTTCTAATACACTCATTTTTAATCCTGTCCATCCACATGACTCCAGATCTTAGCATCTTCAACTCTGCCACCTTCAGCTGTGCCTCCTGTAAAAAGGCAATTTATTTCATGCTCGAGAGCCCATAGATCTGACAGTTTTATCCATAATAGCAAATAGGCATGGGATTAGTGCAAACTGATTCAGCTGTGTGGTGTACTATCAGCTATGATAACTGTACCTGTATACATTACTATTGTCACACTGTTCTGGCTGCATTATTAGTGTACATCTGTAAATCATAATGAGGGAATATGATATAAAAATTAAAATAAAATAGACCATTGGCTTTGGTGTACATTTCAATTTAAAAGTGATCTTTATATATATATTACTAAATCCATTATTATTTGTTAATTAAACACATTGTAACTTGGAAATATATGTGTACAAATGCCTCAATTTATTTACCCCAGGTGGCTTCGTCCCCCAGGAATCCCTTACTTTTGATGTTTTCACTGGCATGATGTGGCACCTCACAGTGTGTTCTGCCTTTGGCATGGTTTTCCCACTTAATTCCAAGAGAGAACTTTATGGTTTTGTGCCTTTGAATATGCAAGTAAGTGGGATAATTCACAGCTAACGGTAGCTTACTCACTGGAAGAAGCTGAGCTCAGCTTCATGTTTCTTTTTTCTTTCTCTGCAGGAGAGCAAAGCCCTAAACTACAGTAAGAGAGGAACAGAGACTTTTAGTCTTAGCTCAGCAACAAAGGGATAGTAAGCTGATACCTGGGGCTAAGTGCAAGAGTGATCATATTGAATAATAGCAGACAGTGAGTGGTTATGTTGTTAAGGATGCAGTAAAACTATTATTGTTACAGTATATCATAGTAAAACAGCCAGTCATATAAAGCCCTGATCTCCAACATTTTCACACCCTTTTACAAACCTCCAAGCTTATTGGTCATGCTGTACATTTTTATGCTGAGAAGGAATTTAACAGTTTAATTCTTGCTTTACATTATGGAAGCGTTTTTGTGTGTTTGTTAATTAGGTCAAAAGCTGTCAAACAGATTTATTACAGTCACTATAGAGAAGTATAAGTAAAGGTAAAGTG
>NW_005187567.1:735134-795450 GCF_000239375.1 Pundamilia nyererei
GTTGAAAAAATAATTCATTGTTTAATTTTTCTTTTTTAGAAAAACTGAAAATGGGTCTCACAGACCCGAACACCATACAAGGGTTAAATAACTTTCCATAGTGTTATTATCCCTTTGACCATTAGCTATTGACCTTAAAGGAGAGGTCAGAAGTCAGATGTCACATGATATTCTAGATCTTTCTATGCTACTTTATATATATTGAATATATACAACACACTTGAAAGAATCATAGTTCCTAAGTTATAAGACCTTTTGGCAATTTTTAATCAATAAATTATTAAGTTGACCTTGGTGGATGTAAGCCAGATTTTAATGAATTGTTAACACGACCCCATTCTACACCTCTACAAAGTTTTCTCAGAATTTATTCAACATTTTTCAAGATATCATGTTTACACACATAATGAGATGTGACACACATGCCCACACGCATTCACGCAAAAGCCACCAAAAACAAAACCTCCTTTTCTGAGGTAACAACTTCTTGGTTTATACACCTCCTGATCAACAGCAACTGTTAACCCACACGGAAAGTACTTTATATCAAACAGTCTTCTTTTTAATTCTTGAAGTTCTCATTGCAGTAATTGAAAATCAGTAATCAGTGATTTCATCAGTGATGAAGTCGCCGGTTCACTAACAAAGAGAATGGCTTGAAGCATTAATATGAGCTGAGCTGAATTAATGTTCCACTTTTTACGGAACAAGGCTTAACTGCAGACACATCAATAGTAATATGGAACAAAAATCCTTGTGAGGTTATAATGGTCCAGTTTTACCTTGTTTGATGGAAAAGCTATTGTCCATCAAATTGTACAAAGGATAATTACAAAAGATGAGGATATACCTCCACAATAGATGCTGATAAACTCTCTACAGTATAATTAAAGCTAGTTACAATATCACTTTAGCTAGTTCTTTTCAAATTCTGTTCTCTGTTCACAACTGACTCAGTGTGTTCTTCTATTCCCTCTGGACAACCATGCTTACTTCTTCGTGCGTGCTTTCTTGTCTGTCACTTAAAAGCCAGTTTTGTTGCTTATTTCTATGATAAAGTTCTAAGTTTTGAAAATTGAGATTCCCATCCAATTTTAAGACTGCTTTTACAATTTGTTAGAATTAAAAAATCAAAAATATGCTACTCCACATAGACTGAATATGTTTTCTTTTTCTTGTGTCATCTGCAAATCTGTGTTGTTGACTGTATCTTACCTGCCCACATGTATTCTCTCCCCTGTGACCTTTTACTTACCTGCATCGAGTCCCTCAAAGCCTCATTATGTTTCCTGTAACTGCATGTACCTCGCTTGAGTGTTCTGGTCTTTCTAATTAGCTTTCATGTTTCATCTGCTTATATGATTGCATGCTGTCCATATAACTACAGATACAGTTGAGTGATGTGTAGCTGATACTACCCAAGACATTATAAGGAAGAGAAATAACACATATTGTCAAAAAAAAGACATATCTCATTATTTTTTAGCATTTTTGTCTTTGCTGATGCCTCACCTGACATGGTCTCAGTGGAAGGTTAGCTGTCAGGAAACCATTCATAAGTAAGGGAAACAGAGAGAAAAGGCTGAAGTGTGCTGAAGGCTGTGTTGAAGTTTATATTTGATACAAAATATCGAATTTAAACCTTGTTATATTTAAGCCTTGTACACTGAATTTCCACGTTTGCATGTTTCAATTAATCACAGAACCTATTCTCATTTACATAGCAAAATGTAAAGGAAATATGCAGCAATGCAAAGAATACATTTTTATATAATCCAACCAATAACAGAGAAAGTGATATATTATTATAGGGTTTTCAGAAGCGTCAACTCTCCAACTAGATTTCATCTTTTCTGTCGATTGTATTTGTTAATCAGTTTGTAATATTTCAGATTATTTAAATAAAACCCAACTGGGGTGTTTAAGTTTTAAACCCTTTGAACAGCAACGTTATTACACATGCACGGCACACAAATCACATTCTCGCAACCTATGTATGTATTCCTGATTTGCCTTTGTGTATTTTTTTTCTCTCCTTAACAGCTTTTCCTTCTCATTTCTTCCCTCACACACTCACACCCAGCATTATTCTGTTATTCAAATACACAGCATGATTTAACTCTTAACCACGCTGTCTCTCTCACACACATACCAAAATATCTTGAATTGGCTTTGCCTTTGAGCCTTTGCCTTTTCGTTTTTTTTTCTTCTTGAGACCAGTTGCTCAAACCCTTAAGGCCTCACTGTTAGCTGTACAGAAAAATAGAGATGGAGCAATTGAGATGAGAAAAAATTCCAGCCCATCCTCCTCCTCCTCTCTGCACAGCTCCTCTAAGAAAACACTTTGTTTGTTTCAAAGGATGCTGAGAAGCTTGGGCAGCAGATGTGAGATTTTGTGGAAAATGACAAGTAATGAATCTCTTCCACAGTTTTCTAGTCACATAGTATATGATGTTCTGCTGCCTCTTATGCGGCTGATTAATCCATGTGCCATGGATGCTTCCTGTTCTCCCTCTTAAGTCTGTACATAAAAAGAACATTTAGAAAACTCGTGTGTGATTCAAATCATGAGGCAAGTTGTGATTAATTGTGTACACTATTATGTGAACACTATGACTCAATCATTGGATTGAGTCATAATGGTAATTCAGAAAAGACCATTTTATACCTTCTTGGAACCATCATCCTCTTCTTGCTGATAAAGAGCAATTTTGCAGTTGTACTGGTTGAGCCAACTACAGGGATTTACCATGGCAAAATAAGAAATGTGGTGCTTGCAAAGGTGAACTAGTTTACAACAAAAGAAAAGAGCAAGTAGACAAGCAGAAAACAACATTGGGGGAGGTCTGAGAAAAACAGAGAATTAATGGATGGCATGGAGGGGAGAGACAAACGAAATAAGCTGAGGGAAGAAATGGGTGAAGTGTGCCTTCTTTCTTTTACAGTTGCCATGGACACCAAGAAAGCTGAGTTACTGCTGTGTGAACCTTTTACAATGAAAAACACATATGCACAATAAAAGGCTGTCATAATTGTCATCACCTATGTCTCTCCACTCCTAAAACTCCCACCTTCTCGAGTTAAAGAAGAAAAAGAAAGGATTTCACATAAATGCCTGTTATCACAAGGCATTTGGGGCAGGTCAAGTGAATTCAGCATACATCTGCTGAGTTGGGTCCTCAATTCAAATGAGGTAAAACTAACGACACAAACACCACAAAAAAATCACTGAGAGGGAAAAAAGGGATGAGTGCAGCACATCATTTGCAAGACAGCAGTGCAACAGGATAAATGCACTCGTTAAAAAGTTGTGTTTATCTTTGATGAGAGCTGACTGCTGGGCTCTTTATTCTTGGTGGAACAAGCAAGAAAATCATCAACACAGCAAGCCCATTTATCTGTCATTTCTCTCACCCTGTCATCCTTTTCCTTCAGAATTTCTTTTTCCTTTGTCCCTTTTAAAATTACAGCTATCAGCGTGTTTGAGATCTCGAAGCTGTAATATATAAATAAAAAACTATGTATATAAGAAAACACTATTTCCTAACTACTATCCCCCCACCTCCACACTCCCATTTACGAGTTCTCCCCATACATCATTTCATATCATAGAGGAGATTACTTTTCATTAAATGTCATTAGCATATATGTTTTCTGTGGCTTTGTGTCAGGTTCATTACTTTATCTACTCAAGTGTAATGATGTGAATTGTATAACCACAAGGATTATATTCCATAATAAGTCAGCTTGTCTTTTGTAGAAATAAACTCAGCAAAGGTGAAACTAACACCATATCACAAAAGAGTGTAGTTAATGAAATACATGAGTGACAGCACATCACAGGTTATCCAAAGAGAACTACACTCCAAACTTATAAAAGTGTCAGTTGTTTAATAATTTTTGTTGTTTGTTTTACATTTTGCTTATCCTATGCAAGCTGACAGCTAGGAGAGAAACACTGTTGTGAAACAGATGTTCTTTTTTGGTTTGTGGATAATCAATATTGACATTAGCTGTCCCATGAGAAATATATTATGTTTTGCTGTTGATTGTAATTTAAAATTAAGCAACACGGAAAGGATTAAAAATAATATCAAACAAAGACAGGGCGATACATAAACACATCCTACTTGAATGTGTGGGCACCCATACTGTTCCTGTCTTATAGTCTGTGGTAGGCTCTCTGTGGCAATGGGTTTTAGAGTTTCTTTTCCACTATTTGTTTTTTTTTGTTTTCTGAATACGAGAAGTACGTAGTTTTCACTTTGGAGTTTCAAACATTTTTTTTTTCTAAAACTTTATGTAGTGCTTGGGCTCCTGACAAATCCCCAACGGTCACAACAACACAGCTTCCGTTCAACTCACTGTTACGTGCAAAAAGAAAAAAAAATCTTGCTTCTAGCCTGAGCAGTACCCCAAAGAGTTGTATGTGAGGATCAAACAGCTGGAACGGACATTAAACGGTTTTTACCCCAGCTCCCTAATCATTGTACTATACGATCCATCCCATGTGTTAATAGCTCTGGCAGCTGTCCAGAGAATTCGCAGGAATGAGTGAGCTTAATGCATCCTGCCTCCTGCATGCTGCTCGACCACTGAACAAAACCGCACTATGTGTTTCCAGTACTTATACCTGACCTGGAGAATCTACTGAGCGACGTGTGAGAAACTTCAGAAAATGCCTAGACCGGATCGGGGAGTTCGACGAGTGCAGAAATGGGCAATAGATATAAGGTGGAAAAACCTTTATTTATTTATTTTACAGAATCTGTCACAGCCAACTGAAATCGCCATGAAATCCATAAATCGGGTAATTCGAACTTACATTAACAGCTGTTTCACGTTATTCAGAGGTTGCAATAACTAGTCGTAAAAATCAGGGCCAATAACCCAGCTTTTAAAGTGGTCATTCAAGTTGGCATGGCAACTAAACTGCTTGGTCCCCTGTATTTCCGAATTCTACGTCCAGTCTTTGACAAAACAAATCGTAGATGTCATTGTAGCAGTTATCTTGACAAAGATAAGATGGCACCAGGGGGAAAAGGTATTTTAAATTACCTGCAGCAGGAACTCCAAGTGAATGGTGCGTTTCTTGAGTTGATTTACCAAACTTGCAGGCTTTTTAAAACATTTAAAATGTAAAAGGGTAAAGTGATTTCACAAAGTGGAGGGGAAAAAAGCAAAAAAAACCATGTCATTCTCTGATTGGCCATGTGCGGGCACGTAAAACCACACCAGCCTCATCGGAGCAAAGAATAGAGGCATGCTATCGGTATTAGTGCTGGCGAATCCAGCTATTTCTCACTGTAGTGAAGTGCTGCTCAACTTTCCCGGCGATCGATACTGTTCGAAACCTTAAAGATAACGGATTACGGCCAACCGGACCGCCTTGTGCAAAGACACTCCGTGCACACATTTTCAGCACGTTGGACAGCGCACGGCGCCGCAGAGGCGGTGCGCGGATTCAACCGGTGGCTTTCAACGAGCAGAGTGAAGACCAGAGTGGACCGTTTGACTAAATGCTGTACAAAAACTCTTTTTACGTCACATGTCTGATAGGATTTTTCTGCTTTCTGCACTTGGACTAGTGTTTTTCTCGTTCTTCCTAATACACGGTGTCTTTGTCGATTCCATCGTGTGGGAAGGCGTGCCGAGAGTGGCTGACTCTTGAAGCTGTGTGCTGAGTAGCGTGGAATAGGTGACTGTCAGGCGGGAGGAGTGGTGTGGTGGTGCCTAAGAAACCTTCCCTTTATAAGGATGCTGGTGGGAAATGCCTGGAGACAGAGATGACGAGATTTGTCAAAAGGCGCTCGAACTCTTGTCAGATCTTTGTTCTAAGGGGGAAGTGCAGAATGAAAACTGTCGGGATTTTATCTACTATTTCCGAGATCTCGCCAGACCACGCTACACGGATTCAGGTGAGGCATCATTTGCAAGCTTGATTCAATGGTTGCACTAAATTCAATGTAAGTGAAGTCGCATATGACTTCTTTCACTGAACATCGCACGCATAAAGCACACTAGGTGGTCCAAGCTTGGCTCGACTACTTCACGACGAAGATTAGTCTATAATATCAAAGAAAAATTAGACTTGTACATTATTTTTTCACATTAGTTAGCTCACCGATCCGGTTAAACTATGCATTTTTCGAGGAAGTCCATTTTTCTTCCATTTTTTTCCCATTTCTATCACACGAGGTTGGCGTGACATCGTGTAGGCTAGTCTGTGAACACTCATCAGATATGTTTCACTGGATGAGTTGCCCTGCATCGTGTATTTACTGACATGTCACAAACATTGAGTCATACTACTTTGAAACTTTGCCTCTTTTTTTTAAAATTCTTACCTAAAAGCATTTGCTTTTTATAATTAGATTTAGAATTAGCCACTCTCGCTTCATAATTATCAACACTTAGGGTAAACACATTCGCCTAAATGGCATGCATAAATTAGTGTCAGTGTGCATGTGTGCGGAGGAGAGAAGGAGCGAGCGAGAAAGCGTTATTTGGAGGCGCGAGAAAGCGTAATTCCTGCACATTTCCACTGCATTCATTCTGCTTCCACAGTTTGCATCAATGATTATTCATCACGTGACAGGACTTTGTGAATTGTCAGTCTCCTCCAACCCCCAAGCTCTCCCTTCTGTTCCTTTCCACTTTACTTCAACTATCCCCCAAAGTCCCAGCTCTCTTCTTGCTTCCTCATTCATCATATAGGCCGATCTTCTCTTGTCTTTTACACTGACACTTTCAAAAGTGAAATTATGTGGGTAGCCCGTGGGGCTAGCTATCAAGAGGGCTTACGGGTTTAATTTCTGTTCCAGCTGGCATATATCACTCAGCGTGATGGAAGAAAGCCATAAGAGAATAACAAAGGAAATAAGTACAAGGCAGAGGACAGCTACTCTTTCAGCTAGAGTTGAAGCTGTGGGTGTACCGGTCATATATATATATATCTTTTTGTTTTTTTTTTACAAATATGCTAAACATAAAACATCATTTTGACTTCAGATTTGATTTAAATCAATTACGTAAACATATTTACAACTATTTTCTCAAAAGATCATAAAATATCAAGGATTAATGAAATAAAAACTGGAACATGAAAGAAAAATAAAGATGTGTAACATGTCTTTTAATGGATTAGTCACCCACTTGGAAAGATACCTTTCTTGACACTCTTACAGAGAGTATGTTGAGAAGTTTAATATCAATCCCAATGACTGTGGTCAATCAATCAATGCCTGTCTTGCTGAAGCCAAATGCCAATTAGCTTAGCTTTAGCAGGAACAGAAAAATGTGTCTTCCACTGTTCAGAGCACATATCACAGCTTCTAATTTTTACACTTTAAAACTAGCATGATTATTTAACAGACTGTGGCAATTAATCAGCTTTAGAGATACGGTAGGAGGATTAAGTTACCTTGGAACAGAGTCAGGTTTCAGAGTTTATGAGGGAAGCTTTATATTTAACAGATATGTATACGAGTGGATTTAGTCTTTTCATCTGTCAATAAGCAAGTAAAAAAAACAAAAAAACAAAAACATATTTGCAGAAATGCAAATGCAATCGAATGCATCATCCTTTACAACATTGGGGACAACAAGTTGGAACCACCTACTGTACATGTGTAACATATTACATTTCCGATAGTTTTTACTTACAGAGAGGTATTCTTAGGGAAAATAACATCCCAGAAGTAGACATTACATATATTGCCTTTTCAGCACTTGCTTGCCTCCTACACTTTTGCACCTTTGAAGGTCCTGTGCACTAAAATTGGTCCACCCTCTTTGTTCCAATGTAGTCTTTAAATCCCTCCAGATGTCTATAGCTTCTTCTCCACCAGGCAGCATTTGGGCGGCCTGCCAAACCGACTGTGGGCTCAGCGTCCTCAGATGGCAAGTCCCTCAATTTCTCCACATTATTCTCTCAAATCACACATACTCTGGTATTCACAGAATTTCACAGTGCAGAAAGGACAGTTGGTCTGTGTTCCTGTGCAAGGTCTTATGACAGCTCCCACACACAGAGCCAGTCCTAATTGCAGGACTGTGGGATTTGGAGGATGGGTTACCTTACCAACAGCATATAGTGAAAAGTGCAAAAACCTTTATTGCCAAATAAGTACACTTTTGGCTGTTTGGACTAAAACAGTCATGCAATTGATGTGTAGTCTCATTAACTTTTATCTAATACTCTTACCATGACAAAAAGTCAGCCTCAGACTCTTAATTACAAGTGTGATCTTTACATTAGATGTGTCAGGTGTGATTCAGCTCATCACGAGTCCTCTCATATTTTTAAAAGCAGCTCTTCTTTGTAGTATCAGTCAGACCAAACACTCAAGACAGACTGAAATCAGCTCTAAATCTGTGCCCAGCTCTGTAAGTGGGAGCAGAAGTTTATATGCAAAAATTCTAAAGTTCATGATTATTAATCTCACTCATTAAAAACAAAAGAAGAAACAAAGTGGATCTTGACAGGTACGGTGTTCTGTTGCTATAGCGTGCAACTAAAAAGAAACAAAATGAGAGGATTGAATGTGATGAGTTCAGGAAATAGTTTGCTTCAACTAAACGTAACATGATATCTGTCAGCTACAATTCGGATTAGTGTACAGCTTTAACATTTCTAATATAAGCTACTTTCATCCAAAATAAAATAATGCATTCAGTCCAACTGTGTAACAGCAAACGTATCCAACAAGTCGATTTCAAATGCTACATCTAATCAAATGCCTTGTGTTGCAATGAAATTTAAACTTATTGTAGAGCCATTAATGATAAATAAATTATAATGATAATCCTGCATCTCATTAATCCACTCTCTATTTCATTTAATTGTGCATTAGTTGTACATTTGTTGCTTGTGTCTAAGCAGATTATCTGTTCGGGTATTCATGAGGAGAAAGTCTCCTTGATGTGATACACATCATGATTATTACCCTTTTGTTAAATGTATCAACATACCAATCACTTGATTTCCTGGAGCTTTTATAGGCTAATAAAATAACATGCTCTGCTTAACAGTAATAGGTTAATCAGGAAAACAATCATTGCTTTTTCTAAAAACTTCACTCATTGTTATGACTAATGTACTTAATACAGATTACACCAATATTACACTTTTGAGTTTTTTTCTTTTGAAAATTTTATTCCAGTCTTCACAAGCCTGATTTGTCTTCGCATACATGAAGGGACAAAGGATATGTCTGCTATAATACTATGGGCAAATAATAGCCTGTTGCATAGTCAGCACATAAACTGGGAATAATCTGTATCGCTGCCCTCGCATAGCCAAAAATAGATACAGTCAGGTGGATACAGCAGACTGGTTCTATTCAAAACACTGTGCAAGAGCTTGGGCTTTTCAATAAGCAAAATTACCTCAAAGATGAAAGACCGTTACATTAAATTAATAGAAATCATGTGTTAAAGAGAGATGATGGGGAACTGGTTAGAAGAGGGATTTGGGAGTCAGTTTAGCTGGTATCAAAGCTTAGAGGAAGCAGCAGACAGTGGCAGAGCAGGAAAGCTCAGGTGGACACCCTGGGGACTTAAAGGGTAGAAACAAGAGACCTCTGCTGGTGGGCCAGAACAGAAGAGGTCAGGCAGATGGACTGAGCAATGGAGACTGACGTTGCAGAAGAGTTCAGATGGTTCTGGCTGTCGGCTAAGGTGCTAGACAGGATGGTTGCTGGAAACCAGAGTCATCTTTAGTTAAGGGAAACCAGAAGAATCCTTAGTCCTGGCCAATGAGAGGATGGCATTTGGAAAGGGGTGCAAGACAGGTGACTGCGGTGCTGGGAGCTCACTGAAGCGTGGCAGTGTAGAAAACCATATGGAATAAAAATACGAAAACTGCATCTAATTACCCATTATCTCTATTGATTAAATGAAACATACAGCACATATTTTATAAGGTCATGTGTATAAGGACATGATATACTTATATAAGTGGCCACTTCCATTTTTAACATATGATATAATGTTTTGCCAATTCTTATGTAATTCTTATAATCACAGGCCATGAGATGGTTGTGAAAGCAGACACTTAAATTAGTCGATAATAGTATGAGATGCAGCATTAATAGCAGGTTTTCTGCAACTAATAGGGAAAAAAGGGACTTCAAAACTATATGTCTTGTAAGACATGCATAACCTGAATGATTGTGATCAAGATTTTCGAATTCTTATTTAATGTGATTTTTGAAACTATGGTGACAGGGGTGCATAGCTGGTCAAAATCGTCACATACAAGAGATGAAGAAATAACTGAATGATGAGTCTCGGTAGCCCTGATAATACAAAATATAAGAGTAAAAGGGAAAAAAAGACTGATGACCATTAATGATGCACTGGAGACGGTTGTTAACAATGCAGTGGTAAAGCACCATGTCAGTATGTGTAGTATTTTTTCAGTACTTATTCAGTGCACTTGGCCACGTTATGAACAGCATTTATTTCTTCTGTTATCTTGATGATGAACAATTAAAGTAATTACCACTTAATCATTTTTTGCCTCACAGAAGCTCAAGGATGGATAAGAGCTTAGGGAATGAGGGAATTCAGCATATAGAAAGTGTAAGTCTTTGATATTTCCATAATTACACATGCATAACAGCTTTAAAATCTATACAATCCCAGATGCGTACTCCATCCTTATTTTATTTTGACCTTGTCATTGCCCCTGGGATTGGTTAGTTTTGAAGGTTTGGATTCTTGTTAAATATTAAATAATGCTGGTTTCTTTTCTGCTTTCACTGCTGCTGTTTTTAAATGTTTGTGTTTTTGGTTCCTACTTTCGGTTTAATATACTTGTGATTTATTTCAGTTATGAGATATTATTGCCTTTTTAGTTTCTGTCTGGAGCTGATTATCATTTTTGTTTCCTCACTGTTTTCTTGTGTCCGTGTTGAGTAGGTGTTCTGGATTGTTTCCTGTTTTACTTTGATAGTTTTCATTGGTTGTTTTAATTTGGGTTTTTTTGTTTGTCTTTTTTTAAAATTTGTTTCTAATTCTCAGCCAGTCCAGCATCTGGATCCTTGTCACCGCTTCCTTCATGACAGACCCATCCCAACTTAATATCTACTACTAAGACATTAGCCGACATAAGGAGTTCATAAGATTGTTCTGGTCTGCTTCAGTGACATTACATCATCAAATAACGGTGCATAAAAACACACTGTTCAAATTCAGATATCAAACAGTATCTCAAAAACATGACATGGGATTTTCAAAGCAAAATTGTGTGCATATCTGTAACACCAATTAGGATGCAAACCATCTCAAGCCTGTTTTAACAACTTTAAACTTTAATTAAAGCCTCAATTAATTTTTATGAAAATTACACATGCTGTGTTTGAACTTGTGACATTTAAAGTTCCCTACAGAGCCACATTTCTTCAGTTTGGTATCTCAGAGACTCCAGCTGTAAAACATGGTTAAATGCAACCTTTTTTCATATCTTCCATGGTCTTGATTGACATTAACAGCACTTTTTAAAAAGGCACATTATTACATGTTTTTAAATATCAGTAGAATTAACAAATTTCTGGGGTTAATACATCTAATATATGTGAATACATACATACCCTTACCTCAATTTGAGGCAAATGGTTAATACTCTTTATTATCCAAAAAAGACTTCAGGTAAATTTTATTTGCTTATAACAACAGTTGTCTTATGGTGCTTTATATTGTATGGGGTAGAAGACCTTAACAATATTAGAGAGAAGGAAACAAGCAAGCACTTGGTGAAGGTGGAGAGGAAGAACCTCCCTTTAACAGCCAGAAAGAGGCTCGGGGACATTTGCAGCTTCTGGAAAGAGGGAAAGCAGAACAGTGAAAACAGAAAAGTAAAGATCATTTAAGAAAAGACAGGTAATAGTAATGTAACTTAGTATATTATCACTGTTTGGATGAAAACTCCTTTTACTTGCAATAAAGTTGCAAAGTTCATGTAATTATTTCAGAGTCATTGCAGCAGTTTCTATTTTTTTTTTTTTGTGCTTTTGCTTCTTGAGAGCAGAGATGATTCAGATGCCCTTGATGACTCTGTTGCTTCACACCTCATCTCCCTTTCCATGGTGACTTGCACACCCTGGGCTGGTGTAAACAAATGCAATGCACTGAAGAATTATTCAGTGTCATGCTTTGAAACTATGAACTTGATAGATGAAGACCTGGATTGATATGCTGGTAAAACTTTTTATACTCCCACGGCCATTACTCCTGGTGTTGCCCACAAGTACTGCTTATATTTAATCACACAGTTTATGATGCACATGTGTGAACAGCAACCGAGTAGTAACTTTAATTTTGCAAAGCTGTTATCTTTAGAGTGACATCTTCAGTTTGTTTATACGTGTTTTGTGGATCCACAGATTTAACAGGAGAGCTAGAGTAGCTGTTAGGAGCCCTTTAAACTCCTACATGTACCAGTGTAGAGCAGCTTCATGAGTGATCTTGTCCTTGAATTTTGGGATTCGATAGTATTTCTCTTATGAACTCATCTGTTTTCAGAATGTTTCTTTTTTTTCTGTTTTGTATAAATTGTGACTTTCACGGCTTCCCTCCCCATTTGTCAAATTGTTTTTTTTTTAACCACAGACCATATATAACAGCCTGTAAATGTTTTTCTTGCAAGCTGTTTTTTATACCCTCTCATTTATTAACATGATAATATGCATTAACCACACAGGCAGCATGAAGCGCCTTGGGTTTAGCACTTTATCAAACTACTGGGAACGTTTTAAATTCTTGCAATTAATGTACCTCACTGACAGTTTCAAATTATAAATTATACTCATGGAAGAGAGTTAGTTCTGCTTTATTGTGGCTGTAGCTCAGGTGGCAGAGCAGGTCAGCCACTAATCAGAAGGTCGGTGGTTTGATCCCAGGCCAAATATCCTTGGGCAAGATACTAACTCCCATGTTTGCCAACTGGTGGTGGTCAGAGGGCCCGGCAGCCTCGCCTCTGTCAGTGCGCCCCAGGGCAGCTGTGGCTGTGGCTACAATGTAGCTTGCCATTGTAAATGGGTGAATGACTGAATGTAGTGTAAAGCGCTTTGGGGTCCTTGGGGACTGAGTAAAGTGCAGTGAGTATAAATGCAGGCCATTTACCATTTCTTTTCAAAGTTCTTCATTGGTTATTCCTATGGATACCAGGAGAGCTCACCAGACTCAAATAAACATCTACAAACAGACAAATCCAAGCAAGTTCAAAAAAGTAATCTTCATCTGTATGACAATAGCTGCTTTGCAAATACACACAAGAAAAACCACAAAGCAAAAGTCAAATGCCATGTGCATGCTTGAAAAGAATTTCTGAATTGTCATGTTAAAACAAAAATATTTTAACTTATTTTCTGAAAACAACAACAAACCAAGAACTGTGGTCATCTGTGGTTGTAATGCTGCATTTCTATATTTGGTTTTGTTGTATTTGCACCTCTTTTGTGGAAAAATCATTTTTAAAGTTTCATTTTTTCACCATAATTATCAGCAAAGGAAATGAAATCGAAACATGGGGGGCACACTACCCTTAGAGTGCAGATATGAGCCTCCATTGGATAGTTAAATACTGCTACTACTACTGTACATCATTTTGATTTTATTGAGCATTCTTTATGAGAATCTGTTAGAAAAGAAAAAAATAAATCCAACAGGACCTATAGCTGTGTACCTGACATGTCCATCATGCAGTATTTTTAAAACATTTACTGAGTAACTTAATCGTGAAATGGTTATATATGATGGTGATATCAAAAATCAGAGTGCAACAAAGCAAAGAGAAGACTTATTCACTGTCAGATCTTGTTCTCTCTTTCCAGACATATCTGTGAGTCTGCTGTCATTGGTAGTGACTGCCTGTGGCTTGGCCCTCTTTGGGGTCTCCCTCTTTGTTTCATGGAAGCTCTGCTGGATACCATGGAGGGAGCGTGGGCTTTCCCCCACCACCAAGGAAGCCCATGGGCACCTCAACCCGACTATGAGCCCTCTGCCATCACAGTCTGCACCCAGGCAGCCAGTTTACACAGCTGTGGACCCCCCGATGCACAACCGCCGTGAATCATCACATTGTTCCATGGCCAGAGAGCCTACTCCCGTGGCATCTGTTGTTTCAGTGGAGGCTCCGGTGACTCCTGTATCACCACCACCTGTGGTCATGGCCACACCAGAGGCAGCTATGAAGATCAGCCACACATCTCCAGATATACCACTGGATGCCCAGAGTAAAAGCAGGGAAAATGGAGTTCACACTAACCCCCGAATGCAGAGACAGACCACTGAACCCCCACCTTCTGGATGCTCAATGTCTGAAATAGGGTCAGTATGAGGTATTTGTTGATTTATGTGCTCCCATAAGATATGCTGGCCTTATTTTCTAAAAATCCCCTAACAATTATGATCTCTGTTAAAAACGCTAACAAACTAATTGTTTCTGCTACTTTTCCCAATAGGACAAGAGAGATGAAAGACAAAATGACTTGGACTTGACTTTAGTTATGACTCCTGCCAACATGTTTCACATTTTTACTTTCTATTTGTGCATCAACTATAATACACTTAAGGATTTTGGTAAAGGAAAACAACTTACACCTTATTTATGATTAGGGTTAGGTAGTTCAGAGGCTTGGTTGAAATGTGGATTTTGTTAAGTGTAGGTGTCTGAAACATGACTAAATGTCATGTGCAGATGTGAGTATAAAAAACAGACACATTATAAGGCAATAATGACACCAAAACAACAATTTCTGTCTGCTAGACTATAAAATGTATAATACAGCACACTATGTGTACACTATGTTCTTGAAGTGAAAAGCAGCATTGGCACTAGATATAAATTATGATATGCAGAACAATTCATTATGCAGGTTGCTTCAAAAAATATGCAGCTGATGTTTTAACATTCCTTCTTTTCATTGTGTTAATGTTGTATGATTTTGTTTTCTGTTGATTTCCTCTGTGCACAGTCAAGGGTCCATTCGTAGACACATGAACCTCTCTAACCCAGACTTCAACGTGGCCCAGTTCCAAAGGCAGGACTCCCTCACCGGAATGGGCCTGGGCCTGGGCCGCCTCAAACCCGAGCTCTACAAACAGCGCTCCCTTGAGGGGGACGAAGGAAGTCGAAGAGACGGAGGTTGTGGGCGCCTCCATTTTATCCTCAAATATGACTGTGATCTAGAACAGTTAATAGTTAAGATCCACAAAGCAGAGGACCTCCCGGCCAAGGACTTCTCCGGTACCTCTGACCCTTATGTTAAGATCTACCTGTTGCCCGATCGAAAGACCAAGCACCAGACAAAGGTGCACCGCAAGACACTCAACCCTGTGTTTGATGAGGTCTTCCTGTTTCCTGTGGCATACTCTGAGCTTCCTACACGAAAGCTACACTTCAGTGTCTATGACTTCGACCGCTTTTCACGGCATGACATTATTGGTCAAGTGGTGGTGGACAACTTCCTGGATCTGGCAGATTTCCCCAGGGAGACAAAACTCTGTCGAGACATCCAGTATGTCTCCTCGGTGAGTTTGAACGTTCACTCAAAACTATGTCATATTTACTTAGAGCTGCCAGGTTATATTTAACTTTTTCCCACAAAGGCTGTGTGTGACAGCTGTGTGGAGAGTTCGAAATTTGTCCCTCTGTCTCCCACTGGCAGTACAAAGTACAGAATTTTTTTTCCTTTTATCACTTGTCAGGTCTGAAAAAACAGGACAAAAATTAGTTAAGGTGATCAGGCCTGTGTTTGAAAACTGATGTTTTCTTTTACTTTGCTGTCTCTCTCTGCTGTCGAGATGAAAAGACTTTAAAAAAGCATCTGTTTAATAACAGATCTAGTGACCCCGAGCGCAAAATTTTACTACACAAGACATCTATGGCATCTGTATTGATATTATATGCTTTTTAAAATTGCCTTTACATGCCCGGAGAATGATTAGCAATAGATTTTTCATTAAATATGGTTTTTGGAAGGAATACTAATTTAAAAAATATGCATTTAGAATAGTGTTTAATACTATACCTTCCTTTTTCTTTAACAATCCTTGATGCTGCACATATTACAAATAGATGACACAAGTGAAGGACTGAGGCATTTTATTAGCAATTACTTTTACTGCATCTGCTCCCACCTATCTAAATTCAGTTTGCTCTGCTGGAACGACCTGTTTACCATGAGTAAATTAAATCCTTTGAGACTTTTTAAGGTCAACAGGATTGCAGGCCTCTTGCCATGTTAACTTACTGACTGCGTGCTAGTAAATCTCATTTTGTTAGGACCAGTTTCTGTTAGACCTATAAAGTGAGCATACAGTTGCACAGAGAGTGTCTGTCAGTGTATGTATGTCCTTATAAGACCAAATGTGTGTGAGAGAGAAAGAAACAGAGAACAGGAGAAAAAAATATTTAAAAAAAAACTGAGAAAACTGGTTTGGGAACAAGACATACGCACCATTTTTCTTTCTTTCTTTCTTACATTATTAGCTATTTAAGATCTTTATAATGTTTTTCACTGTTCCTGCTCATCTCCTTTAGAGGTGAAAGATCTCAGACACTACAATACAGCACTGGTATTTATATGTTGGCCTGTTTTATTTACAGGCATTTCATTTATTGAGCTTGAACAGCTGTAACATGCAACTGATCCCTATATTCTGTTTGCAGTTGATTGCAGGAAACAGTTTAGGCAACAGAACTCAATAAAACAAGATCAATAAAGCACAGCTGTGTAAAGGAAAACTATTGGTTGAACTTAGATGAGATCAATTCCCAGTCACTATGTTAGTTATGATTTTACTTGTGTAAGGGCATAAATCTTAGTTAAAACATTGCAACATTGCTTAATAAGCAATAAGACAGTCCAACAGGAACAGCCGTGGTGAGTCAGTCTGGAAACTGTAATAAATGTTTACTGTTGAACATAGTTAACCTTCTCAGCAAAAAGATTTTAATAAGATATGGAGTGTCTTTGCAACTGGGCTTACTTTAGCAGTGCTGCAGCTTTCTGAAATCTTTCAGAAAGCACAGTGTTGCTATAACCGAATGCACTGCGCTTTTCGTTAAAACAATATTTTGACCACTGCCGACCTTTAAGAATGAACTGTTTTACAGACTCATCTCATCTCAGTCAATTCTTCTCATCTTAAGAATTGACTTTTGAGCAAAACATGCAGCCAGTTCAACAGCAGACAAAAAAAAGCATGGGAGTATTTGACTGAGCAGCTGTACGTCTATGTTGTGCATATGTCTGTCTCTTGTTTATCTAATAAGCGAATCATCATCTGCCTCTGTTGGCGTCCAGGCTTGTCTGCTACATCGCTACATCTTTTGCAAATGTCTGCACTGCAGCCATATCAATTTTAATAAGGAGAGCACATTAGTTAGCAGAGTTTGTGTGCCTGATGCACTGGCCATTAGTAATGGAAAACAAATTGTTATGCTTTCATCTCTAGTATAAGCAGCTCCATCACTGAATTTAGATTTTCATTTCACAATTATACTTTCATTCAGATTAAGAACAGTAATACAGATGGGAGAGAATCAATTAAATATTAAATCGAACACCACGCACTTGTTGTGGTTGTTTTTATTTGTTTGTTTTTAATGCTCATTCTTTGTTAGAACTTCATTACATGCAACTTAAGATTGCATTATCACACATATTTATTGTTTATTCACAACAGCAATATGTAATTAAGTGAGTATTACTGCATATATACTTATAATATCTGGTATTATTTCAAAAAAAGTGATTAAATGTATTTTATAATGTTCACTTTTCTGTATGGATAGCATGCTTTTATATTCTTCTCATCAAAGCTGCCACATTTATCCATGCATTTTATTGTCTATGGTAAAGGCACAGTAATCAGTTTTCTTTTGCCTTTTGATCTCGTCTGTTTCACCTCATCGAAATTTAGATATGTGGTGTTATTTTGTGCTTTTTATTGCTGTGTCAGTTTAAATTATGACAACGCAGAGCTCAAATTTGTGGCATAGTCCACGCCTGTCTAATTTGCAGGCTACTGATAGCAGCTAAGGTTTTAGTGCATAAAGTCCCACATACAGTGTGCCAAAGACCATTAACGGCTTCCTACTCATGGCCTCTAAAAATACGGACAGAATCTGTCTCTTCTTTCTGTCTTTACTCTGTCTCTCTCTCTTTATCTATCTCTGCCTGCCTTTTTTTCCCTCAACATGTCTCGGTCTTTCTTCATCACACGCACAAATGCATAAACAGACACGGACACACCTGTTTTAACCCAGCTATGACGAAGTCATCAGCTGTGTCCAACTTTTAGTACGCAAACAAATTGTTTAAAGTAAAACAAAAAAGAAGTAGCTTACTCAGAAAAAGCAATTAGATGTGAATGCATATTATACGCATTCTGAATGTAGTGCTAATGGGTTCTATAGAGTGCTCAGAATGGCTGAGATATTCACAGACAGTAAAATAACAGCTTTTGAGGCAGAAGATACTGGAAAACATAAAAGTGAGAAATGAAGAGGGGGGAGGAGATGCCGAGAAAACAGCATGACAATACACGAGCATGCCAGATAGAGCCTTCGGGGGAAAATGCTCACAAAAAGTATTGGGATTGTTTTGATCCATCAACATATGGATGTTTACTGGATCAGTGCACCTTTGCCCTGTTTAACTGATTGCTAATCAATGTTGCCTGGTTGGAACAGAATGGTGTGTGACGTCTGGTTGATGGGAACCAGTGATTAACAGAATCTGGAATTCTCACATTTTCACACTGTTCAGTTTTTGTCAGTTTCACAGCACTCAGCTAATGCACACAAACAGAAAAAAAAACACAGAGTACACACAGACTCTTACACTTGTACAAATGCTTGTTCTCAGAGATTGACACAGATGCCCCACACATATATCCTCATAAATGAGCTAATTATCTTTGGACACCAGTACATAGACATGATATTCTGTAACCAGTGCACAGAGCTTATTTGATAGAAAATAAAGAATTATCATTAAGTCTTGATTTCCAGTGGGACAGGCCATATTGATGTGTCATTGCCAGATTTTAGCTTGTTTAGCTCTGCAATAGAAGCAGATTGTAGATTAATGAAGAACATATGTTATTTTTACAGGATTTAAGAATGACAGTCTCAGTATGAACAAAAGCTGTATAATACATTTGATGGTTTGAGCTTTTAAATACAGAATATACTTGTGGCATACCAGCCTGATTATCAGAAACGCTGAGCATGACATTCAACCTGCAGATGTTACATGCTATTTGATGCCTAAGAGGTTTTGCGGAGCACGTAAAACACAGTGCTAATCTGTTTCCCACCTGTATCACAATTATTAGACCATGAAGCATGTAAAACAGATAGTTCTGGGATGTGGGATGTATTTTCTGGAGGGTTTTTTGAGTTAATTCATCCTTCACATTTAAAAGCCTTGATGAGTACTTGATCATGATTGCAGCAAAATATACAAGTGCAATTCATGGGTGATCTCTCTCTCAGAAAAAAACAAAAAACAACACAGAAATACACACTCACAAAATGCCAAATCAGTTTCTCTAGCTTAACCAAAAATAATAATAATAATAATAACTGAATAGTGTCCAAGTGTGTGTGACATTCCTTAGACATGCTATAGAAATTGTTGCCAATTGTATGGATGTCCCTCTTGATAGATTTCTGCATCTCCCTTTTCACAGATACTTCTAAAACTAGCACTTAACATACATTATACTTTGGATACCAAATTAGTTATTTTGAATATCTTAATTTAAAAGGCATCTTAGCATACATAAGAGTTGTTTTGAGTTGTTTTTTTCATTGCCCTGCTGCTGCAAAAAACATTCCTACTTGGTCTTTGTTACTTTTAGTATGAGAGTTTCATAACAATATGGGGCAAATCTCAGTCTTAGATTTCTCAGTGCAGTTGAGTAATATGATGTCATTATCACAATTACTGGAGCAGCAAAGTCAGTTGATCCTAAGTTTTCAGCGTTGTTGTTTTTGCACTTCAGTTGAATTTACTGAGCTTACCTTTGTAAATGATCAGATGATGATGATGAGTTGATGACACGTGCTTTGACATATCAGCACAATCTCACCAACATAGCAGCAGATCAGCAAGAGATTCTACTGTAGGTGTCTTTACCACACATATTTGTGTGCTTTCCTGGTTCACACTTCTTTTGTGGAGTTATTTTAAGCACTAGCGATAAGTGAGCAGCAGCTGAACTGAAGCCTCTGTGCCGGGTGAAATATGGGAGGCTTTAATTGGAGCAATATGACAGAAAATAGTATTTGTAGAAAAGTTGTACACTGTAAATAAATGACCAGAATAATACACAATCAAACTCATTTTAGAGTAAATATTTTTGTGTCTTTTAGGATAATGTGGACCTTGGGGATCTGATGTTTTCACTTTGTTACTTGCCTACTGCGGGCAGACTGACCATTACCATGATAAAGGCTCGCAACCTCAAGGCCATGGATATCACTGGTGCATCTGGTAATTAAAATCTGATACTGACTGTAACTGCAGCACCCCACTGGTATCCCAAATGTAAATCAAGTTAATTTTTCTTGTTTGTGTCATTTTTTTATAGATCCATATGTGAAAGTTTCACTGATGTGTGACGGTCGCAGATTGAAGAAGAGGAAGACATCAACAAAGAGGAACACTCTGAATCCAGTCTATAATGAGGCCATTGTGTTTGATGTCCCTCCAGAAAACATAGAGCAGATCAGCCTTTTGATTGCTGTGATGGATTATGACCGGTTCGAGAGTTTCTATAGAGTAGTTTCTACATCTTTTGCATGGGTCAATGTTTAATTTATACTTGCTGCATGGCAAAAGCGGATAAAATATATTCCAAGAACATTTGCAAATATTTCCTCAAACTCTTTGTCTCTGTAACATATTGTCTTGTGTGGTTTGCTTTTCACACACAATATGTAAGACATTATTATTTTTGGAAAGCATGGGAGGACTTATAATATTTTTTCTTTCTCCCTTATCCTCCTGGGTCTACAGAGTAGGCCATAATGAGGTCATTGGTGTGTGTCGAGTCGGCAATGATGCTGACAGCCTCGGTCGAGATCACTGGAGTGAAATGCTTACATATCCCCGAAAACCTGTCGCCCACTGGCATCCTCTCGTTGAGGTGAGATGGCATGTGTTGACACACACACACACATATATTAGGGGTGCAACGATACACAAAATTTACGGTTCAGTTTGGTTTGATACTTTGGTGTCACGGTTCGATATTTTTTTGATAAAAAAAAATGTTCATGTTTTTTTAATTTGTCATTTATTAAAATTATAAAAATATATTTTAACTCAAAAGTACAGTTTTTAAATTTAATGTTGCTGAAACAACAAAATAATAAAAATAAATAAATCTATCTGATCGAGGAATCACTCATCTTTGGAAAAGTTTTTTACAGAGAAATGTCTCTTTCCAAAATAAAAGCTATAATTTTCTTCTTCTGGGCTGTATTCTCAGCCGCATATTAAACATATCAGGTCCCCATAAAGAGAATCATGTGCTAACGGCTGTCTAAATGACTCGGGTAAAGTTTGTAGCATGTGTGCTTGTTGTTTTTGTCTGCTTCCACTTGTCTTTGCACTAGGATAATGTCGGTGTAAACATGCAGTCATATTCGTTGTGTTCCCACTAGTGCTGTCAGCCTTAATCTCGTTAAAATGACATTAACGCCATAACGCGGCAAATCTCCGTTAACAAGTTACCACGGATTGCCCCGTACATGGGGCTGGGTGGAGTCAACACGTTAACGAGCTAACTGCGCTAACGCACTAGTTCCCACCAATTGAACATTGTGTGGCACATCTGACATACTGTTTTACTTTTGTCCATGACGCGCTTACCATCAGGGTCATACTTCACATGAAGACCAAGATAGTTCCAAACGCCAGATCTGAATGAGGGTGGGGGAGGCTCAATTTCGGGTAGCGTTGAGGCAGTTGCCATGTTGCAATGAGCTTAGCTTCTGCCTTGCTAGCTTGCGCTGCACTCAGTGGATCTGTGCTCGACAGTGCAGCCTAGGCGGAGAAGTCGAACGCAGATCCACTGAGCGCTCAACACAGACAGCATCGTCAGAAGAAAAGTTGATAAAATAGATAACATTTTTTGTATTGTTCGATACATATGCCTACCGAAAGCACTGCATCGAACGGTTCAATATCGATACATGTATTGTTTCACCCCTAATGTATGTATGTATGTATGTATGTATGTATGTATGGATAGATGGATAGATAGATAGATAAAATTCCCCTCTCTCCCCTGAGGGGGGTCTATGCTTCACGCTCGGGTCCTGTACCAGAGGCCTGGGAGCTTGAGGGTCCTGCGCAGTATCTTAGCTGTTCCTAGGACTGCCCTCTTCTGGACAGAGATCCTACTTGGGACTCACTACACCTAGTGTTCCGATTACCACTGGGACCACTGTTACCTTCACCCTCTTCTCTGAGCCCTTGATACTTCTCCATCTTGCACCCTGCTGTTATGTGCTGGATTGTTTGAGGGGCATCTTTACACAGCCTGCACCTGGGGTCTTGCCTGGTGTGGTAGACCCCAGCCTCTATGGATCTTGTGCTTAAAGACTGTTCCTGTGCTGCCATGATTACTGCCTCTGTGCTGTCTTTCAGTGCAGCTTTGTCTAGCCATTGGTAGGATTTCTGGATGTCAGCCACTTCATCTATGTGCCAGTGGTACATACCATTCAGGGGCCTGTCCTTCATTGATGCTTCCTCCTCTTCCTCCTCTTTCTTGGGTTTCTGGTGCTTGAGGTATTCACGTCGGTTGGGCCATCTTCCTGAAGTTTAAGCAGTATAAAATATTTATAACATAAACATAATGATAAAAAAAACATTTATCATTAATTGAGGTTAGAGTTGACAGATGAAAGAAAAAGAAAGTGCAAGTGGGTAGGAAGCTTATCACTGTCCAGTTATTAAGGCACACTGAGCTCATTACTATTCACTGATACTGAAGTGTGTTGTTACAATGCGGCTGTGAAAAGATTTTTGGTCAGTGGTAAAGGGAATATGGTTGTAAGCTATAACAAAGCAAAAAAAAAGAGAGGATGTCTGCCATTTCATGGAAATCACTTTATTGCCAGAATTGACAAGAAGCCTAGAAAGCTCAAAAACATTATATATCTGATTTAATCATTTTCAGTGAAAAAGAAAGTGGCTCTCTCCAAAAAGTCCACAGATGGTGATGCTATTTTATGTGAAATTGCATATCTGTGTGTGATGGCTAAAATATAACCTGTTCCACCAGAGATCAAATTGGCTGCCAAAGTTTCCATAGCAATGTAGCGCCTTCTGTAAAATTGTTTATTTTTCTACAAATACAAGCTAGTTTAGAACTTGTAGTCATCTTTGTAATTTACCAGTATGACTTGGCCTTATACCATCGTCTCTGAGATTATGATATTCCTAATATTTATCCCAAATCTTTTTTTTAGCTGTTGAAGAGGGAAGGTAGACATAGTGGACAAAGCACTGACACAATACAGCATGTTTTGTGAATGGCAAAATAGATATCCTTCAGGTTAAAGCCACCAATAAAACTCATGCACTAATTGCCGTACTTTATTCTAGCGTGGAGTGAAACTATTGTGAGTTTGAAATGTCTAAGCTACTTCTATTGAGTGAATGGTAAGGGTGTTCAGTTTCTTATATGTGAACTTATCCATAGAGCTTCACAAACCAAGATAGTGCTCTACATTCATACATACATTCACACTGCAAGTTCAGTGCTCCTCTATCCAGCAATATCAAAACACCTACTGAACCCTTGTTCAAGTCATAATAATTAACAGACGTGACCATTTTAACCCATGGAAGTTAAGAGTATTTACACAGTGTAATAGTGACTAGAATTTACTATACATTTTAGGTATTCCTCTACATCTACAGAATTATTGGGATGACCTATGAATTTTCAAGTTCCAATAGCAGCCTAAGTTTAGTCACAGGCTTTTCAGTGACATTAGTCATCATCTGTGGATGCACTCAACATACAAGTCCTTTACTTGGAAAGTCTCCAAGCCTCTTGAAAATGTGCAGGAGCCATTGTGGGGAAGTAGGTTCAATTTTGACAAAAATATCTCCAGGCTTTATATTTTTCCTTCTTCGTTTCACTTTTGCCTCTTCTGCAGCAAAGGTAAGTATTCATGTACCCATCACTTTCTGCACACTGAACCTTCTCTCTATGGATACACATTATTTCTTGAATAGCCCAGTGGTAAGACCTGTTTACCTTTCATAAACTGAATATGATGTAGTTGTTGAGGTTATCTGACAATATTTTCTCAGATAGTAATACTGCTTTGACAAAACTGTGTTTTACAGGTTACAAATACATACCTGAATTGAGAATCTTTGGCCAACCTCCATGCAAATGATACTCTGTGCCCTCTCCACAGGAGATAGACATTGTAGCTGAGATCAAAGGGTTATAAAAAGTTAATAAACAGCATTTAAATGTCTGATTTGCAGCATTCCCTTAGTTGGTAACAGCAAGGAGTGTAAGATTGGTTTTCCCAAGGGATGAAACTCCCCAAGTGCCAATAAGCAGATTTCTGAAATATGGTGTCTGGCAAAAATTCTATTTTTTGCTTTCGATGTAACATTTATTGCTCTTAGTTAATGATCGGTCTTCAGTTTGTTCATTTACAATGATGGTCAACCTAATGAGTATCTTTGCCAAATTCACTGAATGCTAAAGAAACCATAGTTATCCTGCCCAATTTTGAGTCAGTTTATTCTCATGCTACTCACAAAACAGTACTGTACTTTTATGCTGTGAGGTTTCAAATGCAGGTCTGTTCATGTGTTTCTATGCCAAATGAACCACTTTATCTATAAAAGCTTTTATCCTTTCACTTGGACTTGGCAAGAAAAAGGTGCCATAGAAAAAACATCTATGCTAATAAAATTTAGTGAATGCATAAATAAACTGACCTCCCAAAAATCAAAAAAATGAAATGGCAGACATACAGTGTTTGTTTCACTGCCCAATTCATCGCTCTGTAGGTGGTGAGTACATTTGTTCCAAGATAAAAAGGTAGGATTGGCTCTAGATTTATTTGATATCATCGTACATCTGTTTATATGACTAATAGAGATGGAGGTTTTTTTTGTTTGTTTGTTTCTTTTACACTAACTATCATTGCAATCTTTCTGCTTTATTCTCTTGCAGTACCAGGGGACCACAGGTAGTAGCCAGGGAGGATCCTGTAATTCTCTGAAGACACCTCCTTCTCCGTAGCCATGAGCAACAATTCAAATAAGCCGAAGGCTGTGCTATATGTACCTTTGGGCAGATGTGATACAGAATTTTGCTCATATATGGTCCTAGCATAAAAAAATAAACACATGCATTAATACCTATGGAAAAGAAAGACACAAACTGTCTTGAGCTCTGCTCTTTTGGATCAGTTGCATGTTGAATGACTGCAAAGATGGATGTTTTTTTTCTATGATGTTCCATAAGAAAAAGAACCAGCACAGGTAGATATTTTAGGTCTGAGCTGTTCCTGAGTTTATAAACTCATTGCTCTTTTTTAATAGTCTTGTTACTTGTTTTAATGAGATGAGTCTCTGTAATTGCACAATGTACTTACAACCAGTTGAACTGCCATACTGTTCTCTTTTTTTTGGTTGTGAATTGGTGCATGAGGTCATGTTTTGATGGGATATCTTCTACTTGTTTGTTGGTTTTTGTTTCTATTTTTTTGAATAGGATGTATTGTTCTGTCAGTTGATGTGCAGTGACAGTTCATTTTTAGGCAAAATACCTGTAAGTAAAAGTATGTTAAATGTTACGAATAAAAATTATTCCATAGAAAAATGTTCATCAGTTTCAATTCAGTTAATTTGAATGTGAATTAGAATTTCATAATATGCTAGATTTCTATCACTTTAGCAACTATAGTACACAACACTAGCTCTTCAAGATAAAGTAAGTAAGTAAGTAAGTAAAGAGCAAAACTGTGTTAAACAGTATACAGTAAAATATATTATCCGTAAAATATCTTTTTTATCACTGTTTAAGATTAGTGTTTTAGAGCACTAAATATAAGACAAAAAGCTAATGCAAACACATTAAAGTTTTGCATATTATTTTATTTCTAAGGTTTTACATGTAAGGACATAATAAAAAATTATCTAGTCCTCATTGGGTCTTAATAGTAGATAAAGGCAACCAAACAATCAATTAGATTGTTTATTATCATTCATCATTTATAAAAAAAAATGAAGCCAAAATGAAGATGCAGCACATAAAAAACATAGTTCACTCCATGAATTAGAAGCATATGGAACCACATTTAACAGCAATAACTTGTAGTAAGTAATCATTTTCTATATTTTCAGATTTTTTATGTTCGGCTTAATTAATGTTTTAATGTTGGCCATGTTTTGGTTTTCAGAGTGATGACCTGACATTTGCTGTATAATGCTATCGTATACATAGGAGTTCATGGTCAAGTTAATGACACAAGGTTCCAAAGATACGGTGGCCATACTAGCCAACCTTGAGACCTCAGAATTAGGGAGACATTCGAGGGGGGAGGGGGGGGGATACATGTACATGTACATAAACATATACAAAAAACTAGAATTTTACAGTGTTTATCTATTAGTAGCTAGGCTAACACACTTACCTCTCATATAAAGCTACCATGCTAATGGAGTGATGTAGCTCTTAAGATCACTACTGATTTCACCCATGATGAGGACTAGAAAGCTGTCAAAACTATATAGAGGTGCACCTGACTTCTACTTTTTTCTTAATTCCTATGGAAGCACAAAGCATGTATTTAGTTTTTCACACACTGCTTCTGCATTTTGTCTTATTTCTTATTAAATAAATAATGACATGTTTTGTAGTTAATCTTTGCCAGATTTCTAGCTACTATGAATCTACTGAAATCTACTGAAAATATTTTTTTCACAAAGCACATCTGATGTTGTTCCCTTTGTAGTGAAAAGCTGATTTAATTTTACAATATTCACCGGATGTGTTGTCACAATTTAGTACCATAACTTATCGGTGAGAAGTAAACAACAGTAAACTGCATCCAGGAAGTTGCCTGACTCACTCGGTGAGCTGGAACTTGAAAATCAAAGGAAACATAATTACCAGTTTCCAGACAGTCCCCTTAAGCTCCTTTCTCATTTCATTTGCTTAAATAGCTTATGACTGGCACTGTATCCAAAGTGCTTCAGTTATTTTCTTTACTTCACGCACTGGTAAAAGGTTAGCTCTGCTAGTCAACAGAAATTACAAGAAATATTTCTAAGAGCAAATAAACAATCTTTTATTGTCTTTTATTATTATGTATCCTTATTATTACATGCACTGAATATATTCTTCAGGCTGTATAGAGCAAAACACAGTTTTAATAGAGAAATCAAAGTGGTAGGCATAATCCTCAAAGCATTTTTAATTTCAAAACAGCCAGAAGGAAAGGACATTAATATTTTATCAAAATATTACAGCCACATGAGAAAGAAAAAAATAAAAGGGGGGGGGGGGTGATTTTTGGTAAGTAGGTTGGTAGGTAGATGTGAGAGTGAGAGAGTGAGCATGTTTTTCTTTTTTCTCCTTTAATGAAATTCCTCTTTAAGGCCATCTTTGAAATTGTGTGTCACCTGAAGGAGGTGAAGATGACAGTGTTTTTGTGTATTTACTATTAGCTGACAATCATGAGTGGTTTTTTGAAAAGAGTTTCTCAAACTATTCCCTTAGGAGAAGCAATAATAAAATACTACAAAACATGCAAAACTGTATTCATGGAAAATTGTGCATCGAGTATTAATAATAATAATGTTTCCCATCCGGATTAAATGGATGGTTTGTAGCGCCCCTGAGAACAGTATCTCAAAAACAAAAATAGGCAGTCATACATCACAGACCAAGACAGGCCATCAAAGACTTGCGTGTGGCATGGTAAACTGTCAATAACCATATCAACAGGGCAGATTCAAAATATTTCAACAAGATATTTTTCATCAATGTTAATCCAAAGGTTCTGGCTGCACCTGGTCAACTGAAGCTGTCATATTAGACATATATTGTTATAGTTTCTTTTTCAAGATGCGAGGACAGCAAATTAAAAACAAAATTCAAAATTAAACTTCAGCTGATTTTTGGCTTATTTAAATATACATTTAAATTACTGCAGTTCGACTCTTCAAAGCCTTCATATTCTAATCCACAAATATTCAAAAGATTGTTACATACAATCACAGCCTTTTTTCCCATCTTTATTCTATAGCTAGGCAGCTTAGCTCAGTACCGCCTGTGTCCAGTGGCAGCCTTTGATAACATTTTATGCAGTCTCTGAGCATGAAAGGGAAAGAATGTAGTACTGTGCAGCTCATTCATCCACAGTTCATGTCATGCTATGGTAGAGAATCGGTGATACAGAATGAAGCAATCACAAATGACTAAAAATTTTTAACACAAAAAAAAAAATACAGCCACAGAAAAGTAACAGCTGATCTCTCAAGTGATTAAAACACTCTAAACACAAAAATGACAACACATACAGACACTTTCTGAACAGAATTTATTAAGAGCGAAATGGAAGCCTTGAGTGTGTGCACTTTTCTTGTGTGACCCTGAATCGTATTCTGGCTCCCTAAACTGGTACTCAGACATCAAAATCTTGAGAAACTCCTGATTTTATGTGAATTTCCAAGAACAAAAGTAAATTCAAACATTTAAACTGTGTATTTTGTTTGAGGACAAAGGAAACACATTAATCCTTTAATAAAAACCTGTGTTACCATAAGATCTCAAGGTGAAGATAGAAATGCATTCAGAATATGGATACACTGTATTTTTGAGTACAGAAAGACAGATACATTTATTTGTCCCCAGTAGGGAATTTGGCTTGCAAGAGAAGTCACCTGACATTCATACAACCACATAAAAACAAGCACATCAACATAAAAAGACAGGCACACAATGTGCAGAGACTTTCACTCTCCTTGGATCTTAGGGAGGATTTTCACCAATTTGGCAACGTATGTGTCACTCACGTTCAGAAAGTTGATGGCTTGTGGAATAAAAGGTCATTTGAACTTGTTTTGTGAACATAGTTGAATAACAATGCTGTGCATATGGTAATAGTTTAGAGGAGGCAAGCGGATGTTTCACATCACCGACAGTATAGGTAAGGGATCTAAAGCTTTGAGGCAAAGATAAGGCATAAATAAAAACCCATGTTTTATAAAAGGCAACAAAGTTATTACACATTTTTTAGTTTCTAATTGTTGCAGTTTCTTTTAGAAATTTTACTTTAAAATATATGAAAAAGTTATGATTTTTCTATACATAGGAAATAACATACGATAGGAAAAAAGAGATTTGAAGTCAAATTATATAATTTACAAAACTTTAAATTACCAGCCTTTTGTCACATTTTAAGAAATTTTAAGTGTATTGTCATAGTTGTGGGAAATCTGGACCCAAAATTCAGACTCCAGGACAGGATTTAATAGACTTGAACAAACCTATATTATATAAGGCCACAAATTCAGTTGACTGAAAAAAGCAGGGTTCAAAAGTAATCTAAGCAGTTAATACACAAGATAAACACTTAGGCACACACAACACACACAGAACAAGAGACTATCAAAATAAGACAGGAAACTAGCACTGAGACAGAGGCTACGATACATGAGCTTGGTAGGCCAAAGTAAACACAAAGACAAAACTAACTAAATGCAGGAGACATCACAGAAACACAGACTAAGCATGGTGAATATAGGAAGACAAGAAAAACTTAACAACTAACAAGATCAGAATGATAACTTTTTTGACAGCTTTTTTTTCAAGTGCATGTTGTTAATGACATTTACACACTTTTCCACCAGTTTAAATGTACAACTTTTCAGTGCCCTTTATACTTGAAGCTTTTAAATAGGACCCGAGTGCTTATTCTACCACTGCAACTGATACAATATCAGTTTCATGACATTACTTTAAAAATAACTAAAAAATGGATTATGGATAGATAACTAGTTATTTGAAACTTTTAAACCTACCAGTCCCTTAAGAAGACAGAACAGTCCATCTATTCTCCAGCTGTTCTCCTTGACATTTCTTATCTGGTGCTTCCTGACTCATCTTTCCTCCCCTCTTTCTTACACACTGCTGAATTCGCACAGATTTGTCACCAGGTTTGGAAACCTCTTCCTCAGAGTCACACCACAGCTGATTTGGAGCAGCAGGTTTCTCAGTCTGTCCTGATTCTGGATGCTTGGAGTCCAGGATTAATGGTAGGATTAAAACTTCATTTTAATTTGAAATCACATGTACATAATTTGTATTTTTAAATCACTGAGAAAAAATAAGAAAGAGACAGGACAGACAAAATACTGCAGAAATATTGGGATTGATAACAAAAGTGGGGTAAAACATTATAAAATAGCACAGCCATATATGCAACCTACATCTAGTAAGTTATCATAGTTTCTGCTCCTTAATCCTTTTTGATCACAACTGCATTGCTGGTAAGTAATTAACATAAAGGGAGAAATATGGAACAACTGAACAGAGAGATGATAAAACAATAAACCTGAAAGATAGAAGTTTGGGTTACTGAGTGAAAATGTCATGATCTCGCCCTCAGGAAACATTTTTAGTTTTGTGTTCTGTTTGTGTTTTAAGACTGGGATGGATACGTATAAACAAAGCTCTAGTACAAGCTTTTATTCTGTGAATTTCCCATCTTCCTCAGTGCAATAATTGTGCTCATCTCCTGGGTTAAGACCTGCTCAATGAAACCCCACAAGCTGACTACGGCTTTGTAGTTTATCTTTAAGGCAATCAATTCTCTGCGCTGTGAAAGAGAAACTGAAACCTGACTGGTGTTTTTCACTTGGTTAAGTGAGTCCACAGCACAAATTCAGTGCTGCAGCTCCTTTGTTATTGTCTAATAACTGGCAAATTAAGCATAAAATTTGGACTCAAGTCAAATTTCTGTGAAGCAATTATTGAAAACCCATTCCAGTGTTCTTGTTACCAAAGCTGGGAATAAACAATCGGTATATTCCAGGGTTTCTTATACAACTGACCTGTTAAGGCACATAGAAACCAATAATCGTTTATCATCAATGAAATCTGAAATTAATTGTTTTTAAATCTACACAGAAAATACAAAATGATCTATCATTTGTAGAAATGCATTGTAGAAAATGGACACAATTTCATACTTTAGCTATAGCTTTACATTCTGTTTGCATACCCTACAAAAAAGTTAAGATGCAGAAAACTAGAAGGTTTAGAAATGAGAAATTTAATTTGCTGTGAAATTACATGATAATACTTCAAAGCTCAGCAAATGATTACTTTGTCCTCCAAAAGAAAGCTTTCTATTATTTGGCAAGGTCTTGATGCCCATTCGAAATCATGAAACAAATTACTTTTAGGTCTTTGCCTTCATAACAGATTCATAAGAAATAACAGTGTGATTGTAGAAATCATTAAGATCTGTGTGAAAAAATAAAATAACTTAAATTTCAATTTGTTCCTTGTTTCTGTATTTCTTTGTGGACTTGGATGGGGTTTTTGACCAGGGGCATTAACATGATTTGTTAGGTTTTGCAACCTAAGGCAAGTTTTTCAAATCTCCAAGCATCTAACATCTACCTGAGGTCTGGGAACTTAGAAACTATGTAGTCCTACAATGTGAGTAAAAGAGATAAAACAACTGTTTAGTGGGCATGTGTTTTCTCAAGATAGATGAAGAGATTAATTAGGTGGTAAGACGAATAGAGGTTTGTCTGTGAGCTGAATAGGGCATTTTTGTATCGCAAATGATAAAATACACAAATTTCAGAATACTTGCAATCAGTTTAATTTTATTTATACAGCACCAGTTCACAACAATAGCTATCTGTTTTATATTTTAAAGTAAACCTCCAACAATATTTAAGAAAGAACTCCAGTGATCCAATGATCCCATGAGCAAAGATGGTGGGAAAGAAGAACTCCAGCAGAACCAGGCTCAGGGAGGGGTAGCCATCTGCTTTGTTGGGGAGAGAGTGGAAAAAGAAGCGAGCATACACAGACCATGGACAACAGACTACAGACTGCAGGAGTGACACAAAAGTCAAAGACATGCAATTATGGTATATAAAAGCACCAAGAGTGAAAAGACAAGAGTGGCAAACAAATGCTCAGTGCATTATAGAAACTCCCCAAGAAGCCTATAGCAGCATAACAGGGTCAACTAATCCAGACATCACAATAAGCTTCATCACGGGGTAAGCTTTGAAAATATTCTCAAAAGTATAGAAAGTGTCTGTCTCCTGAACCCAGACAGGGAGCTGGTTCCACAGGAGACAATTTGTGTTACATTCAGTGCAACAACTCTTCAATTCAACCAATTCAATTTGATTTGTTATTTCAGCGTTTTCTTTTCATTTTAAAGTGCTGAATGTCTCCATATAAAGATATTTTCCTTGCCTAGTGATGCACCCTGTTGGCCATTTTGTATATAACATTGCACAGTTTAAGAACAGAAATAAAATATGAAAGGCAGGTAGTGAGTAAATCGTAGTATCTGAATAAGCTAGATTATATCACATATAATTATGGTGGTAATGATGTAGTTACCGACCATAGACAAAAAATAGCTAAGGAAGAACAACATTATTTGTGGCAATATCAAATAAAATATAATAAAATAAACGCTGCAATATATGTAATCAGTGTAATTCAGCTGTAAGAGGCTCATAAATAACTTAGCGCACTTAACTTTAACATTGTTATTCATAGAGTTTAGTAAAACTGAAACAAAGGAACATTATTTTAAAATATGAAATTGGGTCACATGCACATGCAATAGCATTCCTGCACAAAGTCATGTTTTCTTTGGGTGTGAGATGGTCATTACCCCAGTAAAACCTGCCACTTCATCATAATATATGTGGTTATGAGCACATATTTTTAACAGGCTTGTGCTGTTGATGCTGGTTTGCTAGATGAGAGCGGCAATAAATCATAATATTAAATGTCAGATATCCCATGGGACTGTCAAAACTCTCTGACATCAAATAGTTAAATGAAATATAACCAAAACTGAAACTCCAAATGGTGCAATTGCTCACTCAGCTGCTGCTTTTTCCAGATTCACTGGCTTCATTGGGCCATGTGTGTAATTCTGAATCATATCGTCTGTTATTAATGTCAATCAAAACTAGTCACTATGATCCAAATTGCTGATGTGCTCAGCTGTGGCTAAAAAACAAACAAAAAAAACAACCTGTTTGAATTTGAACTTATTCAAATATTGGTGATTTTATACTTTTTATAGCACGATTTAAATAATTCACAGATATCTTTTGTAGAGCAAAAATATACACAAACAAACACTGAAAACAGAGCAACAAACTATTCTAAATATGAGCTCTGCCTTTTTCTGGATAACAGAACTGACAATGGGTAAGGCTCTGGTCACAAAATGAGAGGAAAGTTTAAACCCAAAAGCCACATTCAGGAGGTTATTTACTTGGAAGTCACTCAGCTGTTTGCTGTAAAAAGATTTAAGTGCAACAAGGAAGAGGAGTAGTCTGCAGCATTCTGCCATACTGCTGATCATCTCTCACCCTCAGTCATTCCAGTCATACCAGTGAGTGAGGATCTCCTGCTTCTTTATAAGACGGCGTGTTGCCATGGCATCGAATGCCAGCCATATGTTGGAGGCTGCCCTGGAGCAAATGGATGACATTATTGCTGGTAAGAGGTCCCTGCTCATGTTATCTGAAATTCAAAAGACTTCCCAGTTTGTAATTGCAGGCTTGCGTAAAACCAGATATATTCACATGATTTGAGTGTGAGTTCTTCACATCTTTGCATAGTAAGAAGAAAAACAAGTTAAAGATAAAGATAAAAGAGTTTTAAAGCATTTGTAGAGCATGAGAGACAAGTCTAGAGAAAGTGAAAACAGTTCTAGTTTTTATGAGATAACAGCTTTGCCTCTTTTTGCAATTGTCTTCCTAATTCTTTCTCATACTTATGCAATTTTAATATTTCTCATCGGTTTGAAAATCTCACAGCATACTAAATTCAAACACCACGACTTACATTTTGGCTTCTTCCCAACTGTGTTTTCTAGCAGAGGTGATACATTTGAGTCGCTGCTCTTTGTCACAGCCATAGTGGAGCTGTTGCAAAGGGTCAAAAAACAAGGCTCTATTAATAGAGGTGGCGGCTCGATCATTATCATGCTTCAGCGAAAAACCATTTCACGTGCAATAACTAATAATCACACTCTGTCACCAGAAACCAATATTTACAAAGTATACATCTGGCCATGTCCGCCATATGTCCTGATGTATTATTGCCCTTTAATTTAACTTCAGATATTATATGTGGAAAGCAACTTTCTGCAGTTTAGACATGGTGATTACACTAACTGCTACTACATGCTGAACCTCTAATTTGTGGACTTAAGAAGCCACAGTCAAAGTATGATGCTATTTACATTCAGCAAGCTGCATGAGAGCATATTAGTGCCCTCAAGAGGTCATTTCTGGAACTATTCTTACTTGCGCTTCCTAGAAACTTTGACTTTTAATCAGTTGTGTACTAAGACAAATACCCAAGAAGTTAGTAGGATGGTTAAATAATTAAGGTGTGTGAATGTTACAGTATTGATTTCATGTGTCCCTAGGGAAAATGGGGGAAGGCCTGTTCAGTGCTCGTATGCAGTTAGATGTCAAAGATTATCAGTCTCCAGAATGCAGTCAACAGTTGACCCTTCCCCCACCCTTGGATCCTGCCCTCAAGGCTCTTCAGCTGACTGAGGCCCTCAGGGCAGTGCTGGAGGGGCAGGGGAATGAGGAAGGACAGGATGCTCTCAGGAAACAAGTATCTGATGATACTGCAGATATTATATTAAAATGGTTGGGAAGAGGTGGGGTGAGTACTGATTCCCAGGTTTGTCACCCATCTATAACAGTTATATAACACCTCACCTAGCATGCAAATCCATAGCTCAGTATGAAATATTTACAAGCTAATGTCTAATTCTAGTACAACAAGAGAACTGAATT
Organism: Pundamilia nyererei; assembly: GCF_000239375.1. Taxonomy (NCBI): domain Eukaryota; kingdom Metazoa; phylum Chordata; class Actinopteri; order Cichliformes; family Cichlidae; genus Pundamilia; species Pundamilia nyererei. The sequence continues at coordinate 770,252 of NW_005187567.1, forward strand.
GATAAATATACTAATATTTTGGCATGGACTAGCGCTACAAAGAACATGGATTTTATTAGCTGCATGATTTGGCTGTCTTTGATCCTGGCCATCAGTACCTGGAGGGCTTTTTCCTGTCTGTGAAGAAGTAGTGAGCTGGAAGCAGGATCTTTAGCAAATGGCACTGTTAATGAGATCCAGAGCTACTGGTTAAAGCACAAGCAGCTGCTCACTGTTTTTTGGTTGTTGTTTTCTTTTTTAATTCTCCCTTATCTCCTTCATTTCTTTTTCTGCAGTAGTTGTCTGAGTTGTCCTTCAACAGTTTTGGCCCTCTTTTACTATGCTTCTGCTCAAGTTCGATATTGTAAACTTTATGCTCTTGTTCCCCTTCAGTGTCCTATAGTGCCCCCCTCCCCTTCTGCTTTGCCTGTACTGACTTCTTTCTCTCCACCACATCTGACAAGCATGTGTGGCAAAAAGTTTCCTCTCCCCTGTTCCCCTTTAGGAAGCCCCACAAAATTAGCTAGGCTGGAAGGTACTTAAGACAGTGCAAGAGAATACTGGAGACAAGCAGAGAGAAGTCCAGAGAAAGGAAGTCAGGGCAGAAAAAGATGAATGATCATACATGAGATGCAGAAGAAATGCTGAGTTGTGGTAAACACTGTAGCAGTTTGAGTACATGTGTTAGAGAAACAGGAGAAAGAAAGAGGGGCAGTTAAAAAGAAGTACAAAAAGGGAAAAGAAGAAAGAAAGGGAGTACAGCCAACTGGCATAGTTTGACTTATTCAGCTCAGCTCTAAAAGTCTCAGGCAGCCCAGACTCCAAACCACACGGACCTAGATCCTCTCTGCACACTCTGCAACTGCAATGTGGAGGCTCTATAAAAGTAGGAGATAGAGAGTGCAGCACAGTAAAGAGCCATTCTTTCAAAACGCTATGGATTTTGTGTTCTGGTTTCTACCAGGGGCTGAATTCTTTCAGTTTTTAACATTAAAAGTCAGACCTGCAGTGTAATGGGCCTGCAGAATGGAGTATGATATTGATTTCTACAAACATTTTGCCTGGCTCAGAAAGGTAAGATGTTTTCTACTTGCATGTCCACTCTTCTTACTTTCATACTGAACCAAAATTGCAGGGTCTTGTTTGTTTATTTTCTTGCAGTGTTGTTGCTTTTACAGTATAATTGCCGTTGCCATGGTAGATAATTTGAGGGAAGATGTGTTTAGTTTTTGAACTAAGGAGGTGTGCTGCAGAACACATGCCGTCTTAAACACACAGGTCCCTTGTGGAGCAGAAAAGGGGGCAATGACTATGAAGCATTAAAAATACCAAATGTCTTTATCTGGTATGTGATTAGAAAAATGTTTTCCATTTAGTTTAAGTGTGACTGTTAGAAAATCTTCCAATTTTTCAATGTTCCGTTTAAAAAAAGTTGGTTGCAAAAAGTGTTTTTAAGAAGCTAAAAAACACTTTTACAGAATCTTTAACAGTGAAGCAAACTGAGGTTGACTAGTGAGCTTACTTCTGTGTCATATGTTAAACTATTTGAGAATAATAAATGGACAAACAGGGTGAGATCATTTCCTGACTCTTTAACCTATAGAGTCTTTGGATAGCACATACCATCTTGCTTCCATTAAAGTCATTACTTATCACTGCCCCCATTTGGTGAATTCTTACTGAATTCTTATAGGAATCCTTTTCATGCCAATCCTACAAGCTAATCATATGTTTGGTATTTTTTAAGAATCTGCAAGGGGAAAATTGGTGATCTAAAAATGTTTGTATAGATATTACTAACGTTCATAATACTGTGTGAAAATGCAATGTTACTTTCAGCTTGTTTTTGCATAAAAAACAACATAACATAACATTTGTATCAAAACTATGAAAACACAAAGATTCAAAAACTAGAAATGACTGCTCACTTTTGAACACAGTTAAAAGAAATTATTCTTCCAGTTACTCCCAAGATAGCCTCAAAAAGTCTTTTTTTTCTGAATGTATCAACTATAATCCTGATTTGAAGCTTCAGATAGCTTCAGTAATGCTATTTTTTAAAGAACATATATGGACTTTTAACACCTGGAGATAAGTTTCAACGCTGTGTATAGATCTAAACAACATGGAGACCATTCATATCATTATCATGGCATTATTTGTGTCATGTTGAGGCTGTGTGCAGGCAGTAGTGATGGCAAGGAGGATCCAATGTGCAGACACTCGGAGGAAGAAAGCAAACTCAAACTCAGATTTATTGCTAGATGGTAAACAGAGAACTGCCAAAACTGAGAATACAAACACTAAACTGAAAATAACAATAACCTGAACTGGCAGACAGCTGACTAGAACAAACAGCATGAAATGTGGGTAGATCACAACACTGACACAGAGAAACACAAGGCTTAAATACACAGAGGGAGCAATCAGGGAATGGGAAACAGGAGGGAAACACAGCTGGGGCAAATCAGGGCTGACGAGACCAAGGAAGCAAAACCTGATACAATAACACGAGACGCAGACTTTCAAAGTAAAACAGGAAAAATAACACAGAGATGCAGACTTGACACGGGGATACAGCAGAAGGGGAGACAGCAACTATGGATCACAGAGAGAAAACCAGAATACTAAAACTCCAACAATACCCACACAGAGAACCTAAACTAAAAATAATCCTATAACCCATAAGACAAAGCTAGAATAGAATGAAATAAACAAAATCAAAGAACCAAAAACACAAAACACTGGGTTGACGACCCAGGCACCCTAACAATTTGTTCCTGTCCCAACACATATTTTAGGAGAATGACCTGAATGTCAGGGTTGTATTGTTTTAACTTAACACAATTAATCAGGCCAGGAAGCAAGAAGACTGTAAGCAACATGTTATTTTGATATATTATCCTTGCAGGTAAAGAAAAAAGAAGTCTGTAAATACAATTAAATACATTCGAATATTATACTGCTAAAAATATGATGCGTGGACTATTTGAAAGACTATACTTTTTAAAAAAATTAATTATCACAAACTGCTTGAGTTTATTTGTACAGACTTTTTAAACTGGAGTATATAATGTCCCTATGAGTATTGTTGAAAGGCTTGATCTTTGAGAAATTTGAGTTCATTTGTTTGCTCTTTACCGCGCTTGTACACTAAAGGTTCTGAATTATCCCTGACTAAACAGAACTCAGACGTCAGCCAACACTTCCCCCCAGTAATCAGCTGGTAAAAAATGTTCTACACAAATGTTAATGCTAGATAAGAACTTTTAAACCTATTACAGTCTTTGCACACATTACACACATTAGACACAATACAAAGTGTGTGTGTGTGTGTGTGTGTGTGTGTGTGTGTGTGTGTGTGTGTGTGTGTGTGTGTGTGTTGTGTGCTGAAAGACAGATTTGACCCACTGTGCTGCTACTCTCACTTAGCAGTGTAACCAGTGAGCCTAACTGCTGCCCTGTATTCTGAAGGTAAACCTCCATTCAAACGCTAACAGTGAGTCTTACCAGGAGCGTTTGTCCCGTCTGGAAGGAGACAAAGAATCACTAATTCTACAGGTACAGAAATTTCTCTGGATGCTTTTCACTTGTTTCATGCATCTTGAAGACATCTCCATTGGGTTCTGTTTATAAAATGTATATGACCTATGAAAAGGTTGTTGCACTGGCAACATATTTAACAATAAAGTTGAATCACTTCCACACTGTATGATTCTGCATAAAAAAAGAAAAGAAAATGGGCACATGATACCGCACATTCAGTAGGAAGTAAATCTAATCAGTGCTCGTATCAGATAGCAGTGTTAGAGAAGAGAGGTGAGAGAAGGAAGGTGAAAGGACAAAGGTAGGTCTCAGTATTGTGTTGGAAATGTTGCGTAATTGTGTTTTTGTTCAACTTGTGGGTGAAGTAACAGTTTCAAAGTGGGCTTGGTGCTGTTACAACACTTGAATGTCTTGTTCTGTGTGATCTGTTTGCCAGTGTATGTGTAGGTGTAGGTGTGTTTAGCACTCAAGACTGCTCGGCAAGTGTGTCTTAGACAGGTTGAGGCTAGCACCTTTGTGTGCTGTAGCTGTGTGTGAGAGAAGTCAGATGCCCTGTTTGTTTCTTCAGCCCGCGCATGAAACATTTCTTTGGAAAATCCATTCTAGTTGGCTGGTTGGGCCAGCTTTTTGGCATATGATTAGCTATTATGTGGCCTTAATAGTTTCTCTGCAGATTTAAATTTAACCTGGTTTCTGCTGAAATTGCTGGAGTCACTGAAGTGTGGCAAGCACAAAAAAAACCTTCATTTCTTTGAAAAGGAAATGTTTACACAGTTTGATCTGGCACAGATGTGGAAATGTCAACAAAAATGAGCAGCAGTCATTAACTGAGAAAAGCTGATATTAATAAATAGTGCACTGTGAGAAACTTTGTAGTAAAAGAGAAAATGTGAATCCTGAAGAATGCTAGGCCCAGGCTGTATTTGTGTGATAAAGTTCACATCTAAGCGATGTTAAAACCATTTTATTCTCCAGCCTTTGCTTAGAAAACACATCCTCATGTCTAATATCTTTCCATCCACCTTCACAAAAACACACAGGTGAGTGTGCTGACAGACCAGGTGGAAGCGCAGGGGGTGAAGATCAGCGATTTAGAGAGTTCTTTGATGGAGCATCGGCACAAACTCAACTCCACAGAGGAAATGTTACAGCAGGTATTCAACTGGCCTTAAATCATGCTTATTTTTGTCAAATCCTTCTCTGTACTAAATACTTGACTTTTATTGCTGGAACAAAATAAGGTATGAAAAGTTATTATTTCAATACTGTTACCCCTATATAATTAACTGGGACAGGGCCTCAGACTGTCCCTCTATCGTTTAATTAATTTTTTCTCATAAACTTCAGAATGTTATTTGGGATGAGTTCAGCATCATGGAAAGAAATTCCTTGCTCAGATTCCAGTGCATCTGGCTGCAGATTACCCCAGCAACCAAAATATTTAGGACACTCAGACTCATTCCAGGACAGCGTCTCAGAATGTCTGTCTGGTTCATGCAGGGCCAGACTAGTCTGGCTGGGCAGGTGATCATAGCATGAGTAGCCACACCCCTAATCTATAACCACCAGAACTGCTTGCAAACAGGCATTAAAAGAGTAAGAAACAAAGGGAGAGGAGACGAGAGAGAGAGAGAGAAAGAGAGAGAGAGAGAGAAAACAACAGAGGGAGGGTGGAAGGGACGAAGAAAGGAACAAATGAGGAAGGAGGAACAGCTGAAAAAGGTGGAGAGATGGGCTGGAGAAAAAAGAAAATGAGGTGGTGCTCCTTTAAGAGTTACAAGTGTACAAGTGTGTATACTTTCAAGGACTTTGTTAAACAGTGGCGAGAACGCTGAATGGAATAGACGTATGAAAATTTACTGAAACCACAGCATCCATGAAAGGAATACACTTTGGTTTCCTTTACTTCATGCAGACATTGGAAAATGAACAAGGTAGTATGTTTTATTCTTATATTGCAGTGCAAGCTTCATTCTACTGTTTCAGTCAGTTCTGACAAATTTCAAGAGTGCCAGAAGTGTTTCTTAGCTACCTGATTAGCTGTGAATTTGATTTGCAATGTCTACTTGTCTGTGCCATGCTGCCTGAGTGTGCAGAGTATCAAAGGGCAGCCGGGAATGGTTTCTTGGAGACATGGTCATTATGAGGCTTTGGACCTGAGCCGCAAATCTCTTTCTGGTGACAAAGCTCTAATATTTTCCATGTGCACTCTGGAAGAATTTCAGATACTTTCCAAAGTCAGCCTTTTAAATGGATGTATCCATACGTACAGTTTGCCTGCCTCCGATGATTATTTCTAGGCTTTAAGTGATTTAGCACCTGCTTGACATCAACCAAATTAGTTATACATCTGCCCGCATAGTCTGGCTTGACTCTCAAGCCTGTCAGCCATTCAGCACAGACTTTCGCAGAACCATTTAGTGGCAGCCTCTCTTAGCACTGGGTTTGATAGGCAGCTGTTTACAGGACAAAAGCACCTGTTGAAGATATTAAGTTATTTTGATGTTGTTCAAGGATGTTTGGCATGCTTTTGCCACCTCTCTCTCTCTCACACTCTCTCCACCAGTGCTGTGTGTTTTGAGTGAGCTGTGAAATGGGCATTATAAATAGTGGTCATGGGTTGTGTATATTTAGCCTCTCAAACAGCTTCTAAAACCAGAAGGGACTGTCATTACAGAGCTGGTAGTTCGCTGTGTCTCATGCTTAATGTTGGCTTTGTTCAGTAAGTATTAAGGGGATAATGTATTTGTGTATGTCTGTTTGTGTTGCTTCATGCTCTTGCTGAATGTTGTTGATGACAGGAACTCCTGCATAGGGCGTCACTGGAGAACCAGAAGCTGAGTCTTATGGGGGAGGTGTCCTACCTGAAACTAAAGCTGGCAGACATGGAAGGAAAACAGGGCCATGGGGGTGAAAGGCAGCACAAAGCAGAGGTATGGCTTCTCACTAAATTAAACAGGACAATTCCTATCACCAGATATTTACACTCCAATTAAATGTACTTTTTTAAGTCAGCAATGTAAAACTTTGTCATTTTCTCTTGGATAATACATATACCCAAAAGCAAAAAGCAGCCATATTAAGCACGACCAAAAGTTGATTCACTTGTTCAATTTAATTGGTAGACTATCAATCATTTCACCTTGTAAATAGTGGGGACAGGAGTAATTAGATTATCTAAAATCTTCATCAGCTTCTACTTTACTTCAGTCCCTGGAAATTTGAACTCTTCCTGGTATGATGAGGTAAACACAAAAATCTGCTTTGTGTTCTGATGGATCTAGCCTTGAAGTCTGCTGCTGATTTTATGGAAGACCGTAAACACATTCTGGACAGATGAAAGGAAACATTTAACCAAAGCCCAGCTCTGTTGTTCCTGGGAAAGGTCTACAGGAAAAAAAAAAGTATCCAAGGAGTTTAATGTTTTTTTGTCAGTCTCAACTGAATCCTGTATTTGCTTAAGGCTACTGTGTTAGGTTACCAATAGACCTCTGAGCATTCAGTGTCGACTTTAGAAAGAGAAAGCAGGGAAAGCAGGAGTGTTACTAGACAGGATACTGTAATGTATGTAGTTACTGTCAAAACACTCCTGGTCAAAGACTCTTTGTGTCCTCAGGTTAGAAGACTTCAGGCATGGTGGATGACAGGCCAAATATGAGTGTGTGTAGGCTTCGGCCCAGAGAATTTTATTCTTAGTGGTGTCTACTGGTTGAGTAGGTCCTTCTCCCCATATTGGAAAAAAGATCATTTGAAGACTTTTGAATTTTGTAAAGTTTGTTATTTCTAAGCAGGAAAAACCCCCACAGTAAAGCACTATGTGTTTTAGCAGATTGCAGTTTTTAACTAATTTACAGTTACGTTTTTAATTCTCACTTGCTTTTCTAAATCCAACTTTCCCAGCTGCTTAGAATAAATAGAGTAGAAATAAATGTACTTTAATGGTCTCCCACGTGCTGCCTCTACTACACAAACATGCCCACACATATTCATGCTTCTACACATGCCTCCTTGCTGTAGAGCCAGCAAGCTCACAGTTAAATTTAGCCATCAAGGCGCTCTGGATCATCTGTCATATCCGCTGTACTGGACCTCAAATGAGACTTCCTCTGTCCACAGTCCCAGCATAACTCGGCTGCTTTCTGAAGGAACACTGACAGGCATCACCTCTGAATTATTCACCCCTACTGAAATGTATCATTGCAAATAACAATTTTGTTTTTGAAAATGGCGATATAGTTATGATCAACATAAATAGCTGCTTAGCAATGCCCGTTTGAAAAGAGACTGACACTGGGAAACCAACCAATGACGTATGTTTTTCAAAGGTTTAAACATGTATTTATTGAAGACTACATATGTACCTGAAATACATCAAAAAATGTTGAAAAGGTTAATTTCTACTAATATATACTGTATTCACACTCAGACAGACAGATACCTGCCCCACAATGTTTCATCTTTTCTTTCTAAACATTTCTCTCAATCTTTTTCTCTCCCACTACATCTGGCAGACTGTAGTGAATTTCATTAGTGAGCTGCAGGAGCAAATATATCAGTTTCAGAAGGAAATCAATAGCAAGATCCAGGAGAAAAAGGCCCTGGAGATCCCAAATGACAGCAGGCTTCCTGTGGAGTGCCCCGCTGAGTCTTCTGAAAGCCAGGATTCAAACCTGGGGGTGCCATGTGACAAAACCTCGGGGATAATGAACAAACTGGAGGACGCTCCAAACGGGGCCGATGGAAACACAACTACCCTGGAAGAGGGCAGTTCAGATGCAGAGCAAAAGTACTACTGTGGAGGAGAAAGTGTAGGCATAGCTTACTTGCATGACTTCTGTTGTTGCGTACAGCATGCGTTGTCTTACTCTGGTGTGTGGGATCCTTAGGTTTAGATGCAAATGAAACAACCGCTCACCAAACATCCTCAACAGCATTTATGTCGCTATAGAAAAACCAGCAAAACTAATAAGTGCCTGACACGGTTAAGAGCTGCATTTAGTGTGCTGTGTCTTGTGTGAAAAAAAACAAACAAACAAAAAATAAATAAATCCTTTTTTAAAAGTAAAATACATTTTTTTCATTTTCTCACACATTCTGTTACAGGGCTTGCTTAAGGAACTCAGGATTCTCAAGGACAAAGTCGAACACCTGGAGGATCAGAAGTTACAGTACGAGAAGAAACTCAAAGCAACAAAGGTAAAAGAAAGTTCAGGTTTATGTGCTGTGTGGACGTTGCACTACACCATCACTTCCCAAATTCCACCATTAACTGTCCACTCAGCTTTCCTAAAAGCTGTCCAATCTGATGTTCCTGCCAGTTAAGTGAGTCATTCCTTTTTGCACATGTTCTCCCATTCTCAGACACCTATGTTTATTTGGGAACTCTGCAAGCTATTTTACTTTCTAAGTTAAAGCATGATAGAAATATACCTAATAATAGCTCTTTAATCATTATTGTTGTAATTTGGAGTGATTTAATGATATTAACTTTTTAGACTTTTCCCATTTATACTTGCTCTCACCATTTGTCCTCTATTATGATAAAATCTCTACCACTCCCATTATTTTTACATCCCTCCCTGTGTTTTTTTTTTTTTTTGCTATGTTTGTGGTACAATAACTATACACGTCTAAATGCTAAATATGCCTTGTTATGGTGTCAACTTGTTTGGTCTCCTTGCAAATCTGGTTTCAAAGGGCACGTCTGCTAATTCCCTTATAGATCTATTCGTTCACAACAGACAAGCTGCTGCAAATGGTAATTGGCAAGCTGTATAGTTACACCTTGACTGGCTTTAGGGTATTTATTTCTCAAGGGAGGCTGATAATAATTATTATGATTTAATATACTCTTATTCAAAAACATATTGCAACCTGCCGAATAGCATAATGAATAAATGCTACATTTTATAGACACATTCTTCCTTGCAGTTCTCAGGTGGAATCTTTGGTTACTAGCATCAGGGCCAAATGTTCTGATCAGTATTTGAGATATGAAGTTTATTTTCCACTGCTCATTTGCTTCCACACGCATGCTGATAGAAAACACAGGCAAACAGATCAGCTTGAGTCAATTTCATTGCCATCTGTGTGTTCCTTCTGTAACTTGCTTCAAAACAACCTATAAACTCCAGATAGCAATGACCTAACATTTGGTACTCTAAACATCACAGAAGTGATATTTACGTGCCTTCTTGTGGGTTTTCATATATAAGCAATGGTGGAAAAAAGTTTTGGGCTTCACTCGAGGACATGTGCTGACACTTAAACTTGAAATGCATACATACATCTTATTTTTATGAATGTGGAAATGTTTTTAGGTGTTAATCTTTAAAGAGCACATACAGTACACGTCATCTGCTGGCATTTATTTCTCGCTGTGTGTTACCCACAGGCAGAGATCAGCAGCCTTCAGCAGCTCCTGCACAGTAAGAACGCTGAGATTGAGAGCTTGCACTCTCAGCTGCTGGCCAGACCCTCTTTAACCACAGAGAGCACAGAGAGAGGTAAGCAAAGCTGCCAGCCTCAAGCCCTCAGCCGACCTGCCAACAACAGCGTCTCACTCAAAGTTACCCAACTTGATAGGTGACACAGTTAATGACTCTTGTTTGCACTTTCAGTTAAAGTAACAACTATGGAAAAAGCCAGTCTCAGCCCTAAGTAAACTGTCTTATGAGTTTCTGTCTCTCTCTCTCTCAGAGGAGTTGTACAGGAAGAGACTAAACACCAAATGTAAGCCTGAGCAGTACATAATGAAAATTGTTCTAAACCCACTGGCCATGTCTACTTTTGATCTCTCATTTATTTCCCTTCTTCAGACATGCTTCTCTGTTTCATTATCTTTCATTTCCTTCTGCTCTGAGGGGGAGTTTTGACAATCATCAGCTTGTTTCCTCAATAACTTGATGCATCTCTCCTCCCTTTCACTTCTTTGTTGTCTTTATCGATTCCTGAAGAAATAATATTTTTGTCTGTCATAGATAACTGCTTCTCTGGGCTACTTGCTTGGTACAATCATGGTCACTTACTAGCAGTCTTGTGCATATGATTGCAAACGCTGCAGCAAAAGTGCCTGTGTTTGCGTGCCCAGATGTGTCTGTGACTAATAATAACAACAACAGCAACAATAAATATATCAATAACAATTTACTTATTAATGTGCAACATCAAAAATAAGAATAGGAAATAGTGTGATTCCAGTGTAAAAAAAAAAAAAACTTCAAATGCAACATAAAAAAACAGAAGTTGAAAGAATAAGATGCAGCTGACCAATGATTATCAAAAAATATAAACTCTATAATAAGAAGAAGCTACTTTATTTTTCCATTATTCACAAGTGGGTGACACAATGGGGGGCTCTGCAGTTTTTAATTTGGCAGAGTTTTTACACTTGATGCCTTTCTTGAACGGGACCTGAAAGGGATAAAATTTATGAAAAAGCCTTACGCTATAAATTAGTCTTTAGAAGTGATTTAAAAGAAGACACGCTTGATAGTTTTTTGTCTTTGAGCGTGTGGTGGAAACAGGTTCTGCCTGAGGATCCGAGGCTGCGCACCAGTCGGCATGGGAAGAGCAATTTGAGTATAGATTTTGGGGTCAGGCCATGAAGGGCTTTAAAGCTAATAAGTAAAATCTTAAAATCAATACTGGGCAGTAGTGTGGAGTCATTAAGACTTATGCAATATGTTCAGTTTTCTGGGTGCTTGCAAGAGGTGTGGCTGCTGCATTTTGCACTATCTGAAGTCTATTTAATGCTTTCTGACTGAAACCTGTTAAAAGACCAATACAGTAAAAAGATCCAAGAGGAAATAAAAACATGAAAGATAGTCTGAATGTCACTAAAACTCAGTATTAATCATATTCTCACAATAGGTGGTCACAGACTCAAACTATGATTGATGGCTAAAAAAGTCTTCGATGAAAATAAATTTAAAAATAAATGGTTGGGAGAACTCTCGTGATGAATAAATCATTGATTTATGTGTTTGCGCCTTTCCTCGTTTTCTAAATAACTATATGCTACTAAAAAGATCTATTCATATCAAAATTTATATGACACGAGCAGAAGCCTATATAGATTTATAATCAGTGTTGGGGTTTCTCCTTATAGATCAAGAACTGCAGAAGCTTAGGAGTGGTATGAAATCACTGGCAGCTGCCAATGATGAAAAGGTACGTTTCTGGTGACCTGTAAACCTGTCCTTTCCCAGCTGTGATCATAGAGTAAAAGCTACCATCTGTATTGTCATCAGTTTACTGTCCTACAGGCCTGTATATGGATATGCTAACATCACTGCTTCTTCGAAGCTTATAGTGTAACAGTTTTTGGGCTGTGTCATTTGAAGAGGCAACACCCCTTCAACCATTTATAGCACAGAGGGGCTTTTGTATTCTCCCTCCAAGTGTATTTTCGACTTTAAAGACCCACAGACATTGACTTACATGTGGCACACCAGCGAAGACACACACGTACCCACACCCTAAGGCAGGCCATTTCAGGAAAAGCCACACTTAAGCAGGCCTCATTCTGCCAAGCCTAATTTTGGAGTGAGCTACATTAAGAGAACCATAGCAAAACCGGGCATGGGCACCACTTCAAAAAACACACACTCCATGCAGCTGGTTACCACAATCTCTATCCATTACTTTGATCTAAAGGCCATATGGTGGAGGAAAAACATTTGTGCAGTATATCGGTCAGTAACTGGATGAAGCAGGTAGTCCATATGGGTGTTTCCTAACCTTAAATAAACATCTTAATTGTATTTTATGGACTTTGGACACTTGTTACCTTGTTTTCTGCAGGACCGACGTATTGAAGAGCTCACTCTGCTCCTGAACCAGTGCAGACAGTTCAGAGAGGTCTCTAGTAACGCAAGGCAAGGTAATCAGCTTACTCAGTGCTTTATCATTCCCTTGCAGTGCTTATATTATGACGCGTCAGTGTGATGAAGCCCATCATGCGTTATTGTTTTAAAGAGAAATGGATTCTACTGCTTGTGTGGAATACAAAATCCTTCTCTTTGTTACTGTAGCACCATCTGCTGTCCGCACATTGTCGAATGGCAGGAGCCTGTCAAGCAGCAGTGAGGAAGAAGAGCAGGGTCTGATGAAGAATGGTGACACCTCGAGTGCAAAATCGGAGGATGTGAAGTCTGAAGTGGGTGCAAAAAAATAAATGAATCTGCTGGTCTCAAAAGAGCTGATCGATTAGTTCCTTAAATATTTCAATATAAGCACAGCCTAATTATTTTAATTGTATATTAAAATGTTTATTAACCGCAGGCTTCGACAAACAGTTCTGCATCCCAGCAGACATCGATTTCATCAGTCCAGAAAGACAGCGATTCCAGGTAGTGCAGCAGCTTTTCATTAAAGGGTCATTCCAATATTTCTTAGGAGGACTGAATTTATCGATTGTGATTGTCTTCACAGATCAGAAGTACAGACTTTATCAAGCAGCATGAATGACATAACAAATGGAAGTGCGCAAAAGGTATATTTCTTAAAATGTGATACAATTCATATGAAGAATGTTTTAGCTCACAATGCTTCCCTGCTTAGTTCTTTTATAGTTTAAGATCTGTTATACTGTTTCTGATGAACGCATAAGAGAATCACAATTAACTATACATTTACAGATGTATTTATATTTATATTCACAGATTTCTTTTATCATTTAGAAAAGTCACTGTCTTTTCTGTTTGTATCTACTCTGTTCATCCAGACTGGCCCGAGTGAAATGAGAAGTCACACGCTGCCTGTGAATTCCTCTCTGTCAGAACAAAATGGGATCGGAGACAGCAGCAGTGAAATACAGAGTCAAAGGTCTCCAGCTGGGAGTGAAGACGGAGACTCAAGCCAAAGTAAATCCCAGCATATTAAATCAAGTTTTCCTGACTGCTGCTTATGGTTATTTATTATATAATGGCTGGTGTTCTGTAATGAACCTTGGTGTACTGCAGAATCCGTTCTCCATTTCTATGGAGAAGGCGATAGCCTTGTAATTCCCATGAGTAAAGGCGGTATTCATATTTGGAGGAAACCACTTTATGTCGACCAGGCTACTTTTGATCATAGCTAATTGCAGAGCCTCCTGACAGAGCAGATGGATCATGGTATAGACTTTCATACTGAGCACGCCCTCTCTCTTGCTCTGATTGACCACATTCATCCCAGCTCCACCCATCCACAGCATGACTGACCAATTTTAACTTGAGCCCCACCCTGATTTCTCTTTGCTGCAGTCTGCAGGAGTGAGATGACTGTCTGTAGCCTCTACCTCTACCATAAAGATCAGACCTTGTAAAATTTAGCCTCTAATCCCTTTCTTTTTCATGGGGCATTAACTGATGAATTATTTGCTGAACTCAATGGCCTGTATCCTGAGTCTCTCTACTGAATAGAGCACTGTGTAGCAGCCGGCCACCCTGCATGCACCACTTTGCTCCTAATGTCCTCTTTGCTATGAAAATGTAGGAAAAAAACAAAAAGCTTTTTATGGGTTTTTACTCAGTCACCACCATCATCATCAGGAGTTCAACGCTGCTCGTGCCAAAATTACAGGAAACAGCTTAATCATCCATAGAGGCAATCAATCAAATGTGACTTATTTGGCAGGACTACAGTGGAGCTTTGTCTGCTTATATTATCAGAATAAACTCAAATTTTCAAATGCATCTTTAATTTTTTTATGGTTTAACTGGCCATGTAGAAGACACTTTGGATCATATTTTTACTTTGTAATTTACATAACATTTACTGTGGTTTTTGTATCCTCCCAAAGGAAAGCCAGAGAAAGGTGATGACAGCACCTCAAGTGACACTTCCCCTGTTCATTCTGGCCAGCGAGCTGTGGGCTCACCAGAATACATGAAGAATAACAGGAGCTTCAAGAGACTCTGGGGAAAGTGAGTTTGGGAGCATACATAAATACATCAAATACACAGTGCATTAACCTAAATGACTGCCAGATAGCTGGAAAAAAACCAACAACTAAGAAATGCAAAAAAGTTTGATTGATTTGGACATTTATGATTGATTGATTGATTGATTAACACATTAAATTATGTGAACATGGCATGTACCCAATGGTTTATAGGATGTATGTCTTAAATGTACATATATATTTATAAAAAATACTTGTATGCACTCTGCCTTATTTCTTTACTTTTAGACTTTTTTTAGCTGTTACTGGAAAAAGGTGTTACTGAATTGATAAATTAAATTGACAATATATTCTGTTTTTGCTATTCTGTTTTCTTTTTTGGATTAAAAAAAATACATGATAACTGTTTCCAGTCACATAAAAAAGATTTATCAAACTCTTGCAGTCCTGTGAAACTAAGTACACCCTGTGATTTGGTATATTATTTGAAACAAGAAACAATAACTTCACATTGTTGTTGAGGAATTTTGGCACATTCTTCTTTACAATGTTGCTTTAGTTCATCGAGTCCTGTGGGCACAGCTCTCTAAAGGTCTTACCACAGTATTTTAGTCAGGTTAAGGTCTGCACTTTGGCTGGGCCACTGCAGCAACTTGATTTATTGTTCTTTTTCCAGCCATTTTGTTGGAAATTTGCTGCTGTGGTTGGGTCATTGTCCTGTTGCATGACTCACTTTTGGTTTAGCTTTAGGTCTCAGACAGATGACATTACATTTGTCTGTAGAATACCTACAGTACAGAGGAGTTAAATCATTTTGTGATCAATGCACTTGACTGCTGTAGACCAGCAAACTACCTAAACTTTTCCCTTTTACAGAGGTGCTCACACTTTATTATGAGCAGCTAGTCCAGTCCATTTGATAAACAGCATCTGGCTGTTACTGGCCCTCTGGTTACTGTTACTGGTTTCTATGGAAACAGTTGAGGTGTACTTACTCTTTCATAGGACTGCATAGAGTACCTTGAAAGCTTTCTTTTCAACATAACTGTATATTTTAAAAACATTACTTTGAGAATTAATAACTGGCAGTGTTTCCAGTCACATAATTTTCTCTTCTCCACACAGACTTAGAAGAACACAGTCTGGAGGCCTTCCCGCTACAGATCCAGATTCTGGGCAATTTAGAAGAGGGGGACTGCGTGCGACTGCTGGTCCCAGACTGACCCGAACCCCTGAATCATTTGACTCAGCACGGTAAAACGCTATCTGATCTTGTAATACAATATTTTAAGGGTTATGTATCTCTGAATTGACCCTTGTAATTTGCTGTTTTAAAATATTCTGCTGTGGTTTTCATGCCACATCCTCTTCATCACCATTTCCCAAATGGCTACAATGAAACACGACTATTGGCTAATTTGTTGTTTAATAAAATTACCATAAATACTTGAAAATATGGCAATTAAAAAACCCTTCTCCTAATAAAATAACAATTTTTAACGTTCATTTTTAAAACTTCTTTCCTATCAGTGATATGAATATTCCATTCAGCCAGTGGACCAAGGAGCAGGTGTGTGGCTGGCTAGAGGACTATGGATTGAGCCAGTACGTTAGTCTCTCCAGACAGTGGGTTGAAAATGGACAAACACTTCTGTCTGCCACACCTCAGGATTTTGAGAAGGTCAGAATATAAACCCCTTACAAGCTATTTACATAAAAAACCAAATCTCAAATTTTGAAATAAGTTACACTCTATATCATAAATTAAAATTCATTTTTATGTCTAAATATTAGACTTCATCAGAATTGCACATGTAGAGAAAATGAAAATACCTCAGTATTTGTGTGATAAGACAAACTGTTCTTTGTAACCTCAGGAGATGGGTATGAAGAATCCACTGCACAGGAAGAAGTTGCAGCTCGCTCTGCGTGCATTCACCACTAAAGCTATAGAGAAGTCCTCAGAGCTGGACCACATCTGGGTCACCCGTAAGCCTATTTGTGTGGAATTATTTCAGATTCTCAGGCTTATGTGTTCACATGTAAATCAGATCTACAAATGCCATACCAACAAGAATATTAAACCAAAGAAAACAAAAACAACTGTAACTGTAAATGCAATTTTAACCTTCCCTCTAAACTCTTAAATGTCTTCTAACTAAGCAGTTCCAGTGGACATGCTTTAAACATGTGAAGCAACATTAAAGTGAATGAATGAAGTTGACGGATTCTGTTTTGAATTTTACACACCAATTCAGGCTGGCTGGATGATATTGGATTGCCACAGTATAAAGACCAGTTCCATGAAGCTCGAATAGATGGTCGGATGATACAATATCTCACAGTGGTAAGGATTAATCTTACACATACTGCTTTAGATTTTCTGTAATTTGTGGCCTGCAAATGCATTCATCTGGCTTTAAAATATAACTTAAAACCCTAAAAAGTGCATTATAATGAATTGACAGATTTTCTACTGTGCTCATGCTTATATGTCTTTTTTTGTTTTCCTGTTCGGACAGAATGATCTCTTGACTCTAAAGGTTACCAGCCAACTCCACCATCTTAGTATTAAGTGCGCAATTCATGTGCTTCATGCCAATAAATTCAACCCAAACTGTCTTCGACGTAGGCCAGTGGAGGAGGTAGGACTTTTGAAAGCTGTGTCCCTCAAATAGAGTTTCCGAGCGCTGTAGAATCAACACATTATGTTGTTTTGTTTTTTTGTTTTCTTTTCACTTTCCTTTGTCACCTGAG
Organism: Pundamilia nyererei; assembly: GCF_000239375.1. Classification (NCBI taxonomy): domain Eukaryota; kingdom Metazoa; phylum Chordata; class Actinopteri; order Cichliformes; family Cichlidae; genus Pundamilia; species Pundamilia nyererei. The sequence goes on from NW_005187567.1 coordinate 787,422, forward strand.
TTTATGTAACAATTACTCTACTTTTTCATGTTATCCAGTATTCTTTGCAAAAAAAATTGTAAATCTTAACAGCTGAAGCTCAGATATAACAAGCTTCTATAGACATTTAGGAGGTGATGCTCTGGCTGATGTAATCGCATCCATTTCCCACAAGATGGCGACAAATAGTTGTCAAATATTTGTCAAGATAAAGCATCTAATTTTATATCTGCTTTCAAAAGCCTTCAAGACTATTTGTTTATGTATTTCTTTAATGTGCTTAGAATGAGTTTTACACACGTACATGTATAATAGAAGGTGGGGGTTTTTTAATTTCTTTTTTAATTTTGCTTTTAGAAACATCCTCCTCCTTCAGAAGTAGTGCAGTGGTCTAACCATTGTGTGATGGAGTGGCTGAGAGCAGTTGACCTAGCTGAGTATGCTCCTAATCTACGGGGCAGCGGTGTTCACGGTGGACTGATTGTAAGTCATGTCAATTTGTGATTCGTTTCTTTGTGATCGTACCAGTTGTATGTGCTTATACTAGATGGGAGCAGAGAGTTCATTATGTTGCCTTTATCTTTGGCAAACATAGATTCTGGAGCCTCGCTTCAGCTCAGAGACTTTGGCCCTGCTTTTAAATATTCCTCCGCAAAAGACTTTGCTCCGTCGTCATCTCGCAACTGCATTTTCTGCTCTGGTCGGGCTTCAGGCCATGCAGGAGAAACGAGAATATGGCAATGCTACGGGCCATGTGCCTCTCACTACAACCGCAAAAGTAAAGGTAAGATCAGTATTTAAATCAGTGAAATACTATGCAGCCTATAATCAACATTATTTGTTAACACATTGGCCTTTTGTGTGTTTTTAGCCGAAGAAGCTGGGCTTCACTCAATTCAGTCACCTCAGAAAGAGGAAGCCTGATGAATCTGCGGACTATATCTGCCCGATAGACAGTGGAGCACTAACAGTAAACGGAGTTTCTCGCCTGCCATCTTCAGCACAAAGGGGCCTCAGCCCCAGGTTGGACAGACAGGCTGAGAGGGAGGAACAAGTGGGGATCAAAGCTCAAACTAATGGCCCCAAACAATAATTAAAATAAAGCACGGAACGCCATGCTGCCCACCCCACATATATCTAAGTGACTTCATAAATCCAGCGGAAATTCTAATGCAGACATTTACCCATGATGCACCTGCGTTGTGATTTGCTGAAAGGGCTGTGATGCAGTATTTAGCAATTGTTAATTGTTGTTAATGTTTATCTAATTAGATAATATTCATCTTAAGAAGGTGATGATTAATGACAGTGTTTGAATTGTTTTAATAAAGCTACTCTGCATTCCTTATACAGTGGAATTCCAAGGCTTACACTTTTGCTTTTAAGCATTTTATCAACTATTTTGTATGTAGACTTCTTTAGACTTAGTAAGAATAATGATGACCTTTTCTTGTTGCACATGTGGATTTTTGTACAGTGTAATAACAGATCAAAATGTTTAAAGTTATCTTTAAGGCTTCTGTATAAATCTGATTAAATGTTTTTTTTGCAGCTTCAAATAAGGCTTGTTGGTTTATGGGAACCTAGAACCCCAATTTTGTCCTCATTTGCAGTAATTAAAACTTGTATTATATTTAATTTAAAAAAAAAGATCCATAACACTAGTTTCCAATAATTTGTGATGCCATCTGATACTTAAAGACTTAAAGAGACTAAAGACTGCCCAGTAACAGTCAAACTTTAATAAGAAACAAAGAATTGATATCAGGAGAAAGTCTGAATATTTGTTTTAATGGAGCTGATAATGGTGCAATAGTGCATGTTTTGATTTTGTTGACGATTTAATAAATTCATCAAAGAACTAATGTTCTCTATATTGGAGTAGTTGTATAGTTTTCACACAGTTAAAATATTTTTTCTAAAGCATCCTCTAAAGCATATATAGGGGTAAATATATGTAGTCATTGTGAAGTAACTGTTATCTGCAGAAAAATGTTCTGTGGCTTTATTGTAAAGTCAGAATAAAATAAAATGGAAACTCTGTAAAGTTTCTATGGCAACTATTTCTGACCCGTCCAATTCACGAACCACCCATCCCAAAACTATTGTAATAATACCTTAGGAAAAGGGAAATCCATTGTCTATTAATCTTGAAGATCAAGATGCTAACAATGTTTGACTTTGATGCAATAAAATTGAATTGAATGCATCTATGGCTATACAACTAAACAACATTTATGCATTCATCTGTAGGTTCAACCAAACTAAGGCTGTGGTGATATAGCAGCTCACAGATGATGAGTAACTGCCTAAATTCATCTAATTCTGTCTTTTTTCTAAATGAGACCTAGAAAGTGACATCGCTGGTCAGAGTTCCAAATAAAGTCTTAATAACTGACTCAGTGTTGGTGTGTTTGCACACGGTTGCAGAGCTAGGGAATTCACTAGGATCCTGCCAGCATTTCTGGAGCTGGCAGTCAGGGCAGCAGTCATTTTCTCTCTTAACCTTCCTGCAGAAGCACACAGCCTCAATTAGACCAAACACAATAATTAGTGAATCTTTTACCTTTGCATATCATTAGTTCTCTAACAGAGAACACCCTGATCAATGATTATAAATGACAGGTTCATAAATAAATTAATCCTGCTGACAAGAGTGTAACACCACTCAATTGATCCATGTTAAATGGAAATTAGAGGGATGCAGGAGTAAGGACTCAGAAAGCAGGTATTACAGATTTAAAGTTAAAGTGATAAAGAAACTTTTTTTCATAATGATGCATATTAGGTATCTAATGTTTATGACATAAAGCTTTTTAGCATTCATGCTTAGAAAATGTTGAAATAAAGTTTTTTTGTTTTTATTTGAGCTTTTTTTTAAACCAGCAGATGTCAGTGTTGCCTGTGCATGCTGTATTGTGGCAAACTTGGCAACGCTGAAACTTCACGTTGACTCAGTGAGGTGCAGCACAGAGGATTCAGATAGAAAAAAAAAGAATTGTATTCAGTTTTCACATTTTGAACTATAGGGATTTCTCAAGGTTGATATTGTTTTTATTAATTCAGTGACACTGCCTCAGCTGATAGTTTACTATATGAGCTATAGTATGTCTGTACTTCCCTACACTGGGAATGGCACGTAAAGTTGTATGAATTGGAACACTGTTGTTATACCTATCTAAATAACATGAGAGGATATCACATCATCAATCAAATGTCCTGTGGAATCTCTGAGTTTTTGTCCAATGCTTACGTCAGTCATTTTATGCTATTTTCTCCACAGTATAGTGTGAGTGCATGCGTGTGAGCTTATCTGTAGTATGCATTCATGTGTTAAGAGAGGGTGGCATTGTTTATAATAGAGCATCTTAGGCTAATTTCAGTAATGTGATCCAGCCCGCACTAGCTGACAGTTTAATAGCTATTATTTGTGTCACCCTCCCTCATAATGTGTTAGCAGTAAATTGCCATGTGCAGGAGACTGTGGTATGACTGACATCTTACCTTGCAATATGATATCTATTGTTTTAATTAAGTGAAAGCGTCTGCGACATTTATTGGTTTCCAAGTTACTTGTTAATGGCAGTGCGGGGGGAAAAAAGTGTTAGTAAATTATCATGGTTTACATTACATAAATAATTTGCAAACCCTTTGCTAATGATTACACATTATTCTCCCACTGTGACTGTTAAGTTATCTGAATACATCACAAATATAACACTGCACTGGTGATGGAACTCCTCCTTGGCAATGCCTGAGCCTTCAGTCATCCATCTCAGCTTATTTCTGTGTGTGAGTGGCTCCGAGTAAGGTTTATTTATTCTGTGCCCCTTTTGTGGTAACATTTAACATTGAAATTAGAGAGGCAAACTTTTATTTTGTTGCCAAGTCCCCTGCTTAAAGTAATGCCAGTAGCCAGCGTATTAGTGCTTTAAGTCATCACCCTGTCTGTTTGATCTATGGACTCACTAAGATCTCTTTAGTGGAACATAATCATGTTTTTATGTGATGTCACTGGTCGTTCCTGTCATTAACTTGCCACCAGCTTGCCAGTTTGGGGAACATATTCAATAGTAGGGTGGTGCATGTGTTGTATACTCTCCATCCAGCCACTAAAGCTGTATTTGTCTCCAGCATACCAGTTTGTTCTGACAGGCCTGCCACAATGATGACTACATCATCCAGACGAGGCAGAGCAGCTTGCGAGCCAACCATGACACGCCGTCAAAAGGAGCAGCCAGCCGTCTACATGAGCCTTCTTCTGCCCCATCAAACCTCAGAGCCCATCTCATCCTGTACAGCCAGTCACCATCAACCAGGCTGTTTCTCTCTGTTTGCTTTCCATGCTGAGTACATCCCATGGAAGAGTCCTATGTGGCTTATATTTTGCTTTATAATATTTACTCCCAAATTTCAGTGGCTATAAATCTTCTTGAATTATCTGCAGTCGATCTGAACTTACCACAAAGAAATTATGACAGTAGTGGTCCAAAACAAACATGATGGGATGTGATTTGGGGAGCTGAAGTAGAAGAGCTTGGTTATGATCAGCCCCCTTGGCGCCAAAGGAGCCTTTTTATTGGTAGCCAAGACACCCACTGCCCATTCCTCCCCACCCAGCCCCCACAGAACGTCATGCCTAGTTGGTGGACTGTATTTTCATTCCCTGAAAAATATGGCTAGCCCATTGAGAGAAAGAAGAAAGATTAGACAACGCTATTAGGCAATTATAAAGATAAGACCTAAGACCAATTAAGCATGGATTATGTTGCACTGTTAGATAAAGTTGAAATCATTTTTGTTACAATAATTGATTGTTGTTAACCTAAATACTGCAGATATATGTGACCTGCTGAGTTTCAATCTTATCAATTTCTATTGGCCTGAAGATATGGGAGTAAAGGACAAAATATACCAGTTTTGTTAAAACATAACATCAGCAATATAACATTTGTTTTGCAATACACTCTAGAATCATATCATAATGAGTACTCTCATTTATTCCATGTTCTATAAACATTGCACATTGGTACAAAAAACTCCAGAACCTGTGGGACGATGACATGAATGACACAAGGGTCAACATGTAGGTTCAAATAAATGACTGCAGAGAAAAAGAATCGAGCACTTTAGAAATAGTCGCCCCCTTCTCTCTGTCTCTCGCTATCTTTCTCTTTTTCTGTCACTCTCTCTCACACACACACACACACAAAGACAGAGAGAGTGTGAGCAAAAATGAACCAGGTAAATCGGAGGTTAAACAAATGATTTAAAAGAGACCGAAAAGGGAGCGTTTAGAAACCATTCGGTTTCTAAATCTTTGTTCAAAACTGTTATAAAAGTGCTGAAACTCAGAAGACTTCCCATGACAGGGGAACAGACACAGTTTCCTAACCTCCAGCCATCATCATGGGTGATCAAGTCTGACATGCATCACCAGAGGCTTTCATGTCCAATGAGAACACCTGTCTGACTCTTAGGGTGAAACTAGACAGAGGAATGCCATGGCAAATAACCTTTCACATGTACTTCAGACGACATAATGATAATGTGTTCCAAAGCAGGGACAGAGACACAGAAAATAATTCAGGAGAGGATGCTTGTTTGGTGCACAATTAAACAATTACTTGAGACTAAATTGTCACTATAGATGTACAAGACGATCTCTGGATCATATTTTGAAACTCTTAAGGTTAGTTACATCTTTTCATCTGTTGTTCAAAGCTTCTGAAAAAAGCAAACTGGTTCAGAGCAAATGAGCTGTACACAAGCTGGGATTCCCCATTTCAGGGAGCTGTCTTAGAAGTTATGTTAACTGATTTATTCTTGTACATAGTGGCCAATAACAAGGACACAAAGAAAAAAAAATCCGTCACCGGAGGTTAATGCTGACAATGTGCTGAAAGGAATGACAGTAAACACTCTTGGAAGTGTTGCGAACTGAAAGTGTCATGTCAGTAACAAAGTATGTACGGTATGTATTGTACAATGCTGAGTATGCTCAACTGTGAAATTCAGATTTATGAAACTCAGCAGAAGTTGTTCAAAAATCATATTTTACATTTTAGTGAGTTGAAGCAACATATAATTCAAATCTAACTGACATGAACACATTTTAATTACAGTGAGTCACCCAGATTCAACAGGGGACATATTATATTTGCACTGAAGCACCGCAGCAATTTCCTAATGTTGTAAACCTCAACATCTGGCAATAAACCCCATTCTGATTCTGATTCTGATTCTGATTAAGGTTTTTTTTTTTTTTTTAAATGTAAAAATACAATTTAATACAACTTTATGTACATGGCATGTTTTTTTAAACAAAAAAACTAAAAAACTAAACAAAACATGCCACATAGACATATGCAAGCCTGACTGCCTAATTCATGCTGGATGAATTCATGAGGATGTAGTAACTATAGAAACATTTTTTGAATGGGTTTAATGCTCACATTATCAACAACCATGTCAATGGTTGAATAAACCAAACTTCTCAATGCTTTAAGATTTCATCAGCAAACCACTTCTTAAAAAAAATATTGAGTGGAAGTTCTGACATCCCGCTGGGATGCTTGCAATCTCTATACCAGTTAGCGCTTCACGTAAACTGCTTATCTTGTGACAAGATAATTTCCTTTGTGTAGGAGGGTTTCACATACAACATCATCATCTTTTACTATGAATGTGGTGGTTAGAGCCACAACTGCATTTATTTTCTATTTGTGCACGAGTTTTCATTATGCTTTGAGTTTTTACGTTTAGATCTAGGAACCGTAGCTGTAGGGTTGATATGATTTATGTTATGGTGCAAGCAGTTGAAATTGGAGCGCTGCAGTTCGAGGAAAGTCCCACACTTGCTGCCTACCAGTATCAATTTTCAGGTGGGGTGGACGTTATCATCAGAATAATCTGATTAAAAAAGAAAATCCGTGTGCCAGCCAGTCACTACATAAAATCCTATACATTAACACATAACAAAAATCATGTACTATCACTTAACATAATAAATAAAATTATTTTCATTAATTAAAAAAAGAAAAATCTCTTTGCAATGTAGCCGTGTCATTAGAAATAAGATACATTACATCCTTCCTGTTTACAAACTTCAAAAACAGCAAAGGGGTTGTTAGATAAAATGAGAGAGCCTCATTTGGGCAATATTGTATAAAGATATATGCAGGAAAAAACAAACCCCAACAGCCGAGCTTGATGAAATTACAGACAAAAAATGGTCTCTGATGAATTGGCACTTAATTACTGCTTGATTAGCATAATTATGCATGTTAATAGCATCTCAAATGAATTGCAGTTGTCAAGAGGGAGGAAGCATCTGTAGTGGTGGCAGCCTGATACATATTTTCTCCTACCCATCAGCGTTGTCTAACTCTTCCCCTTAAGTGTTCACCATTAATCACTACACACTCCTCCTTTGGAGCGAAATTTGGCATTTTGGGATAATTGGGCTATTATGGTGTGCTTGTCACATCTGTAATAGTAGGCTAACGAGCCCCCTCGTGGGCTAGCATTCAGAGATGATGGCAGAGCATTGGCACTGAGTGGCATGGCAGGTAAAGATGTGGCTCAGTCAAGCTAAGACATAAGATCGAATTGTTTTAGTTATTACCATCCACATTTATATTAGTCTGATGCAGACTGATATAGATGGATGCATGGTTGTGCATGAGTTTATCATCTAAATGATATGAATTACTAAAAATAATGTATGCAAAACTATACAAGGTTTAATGTTGAGCACACACATTGTTAATAAACATTGGTAGTGTGGAGGTAAGCATCAACGACACAGCTCTCAGTTCTCACTCCTTCTTTATTAGTCTCCAACATCAACTGCGCATATCGCGCCACAAAACCGCGGCGAGGGGCCTGGGCCGGGACCACCTGATCCTCTTGCATAACATGTGCAGGCTTAAGTCTGTCAACAGAGACAACTTCCTGCCGACCGCCAAAGTCCAAAAGGAAATGTTTGTTGCCTGGTTTAAGAACCCTGTATGGCCCGTCATATGGTGGACGCAGCGGAGTCCTATGG
>NW_005187567.1:801134-817299 GCF_000239375.1 Pundamilia nyererei
GTCTCCAACATCAACTGCGCATATCGCGCCACAAAACACAGGAACACACTTCCTCTACACTGGGTGTGAGTGGAGCCCTCTAGTGGTCCACCACAGTAGCACAAAAACAGTCTCTGGTTAATAATCACACAACAAGTTAACCACTTAAGCCCCACGCCCCCGGTATTGGGGGCAAAAAGGAGGAGATCACGTTAAATCGGTTATAACACGGGATGAAAAATATAAGTCCAGACATGTGTGGTATCCACAGAAACCTCAGAATCTCAGCTAAAATGTCATACAAACCATTTCTACAACCACCAAACACACTGAAAACAAGTCGTGATTAAATGAGCAGTTGCGTAAATGGGCAGAAGTCCGCTAAACAAACAAAACCGAACCAGAAATTCTTCAGACTTCATGTAACCGTTAAAGATAAGCTAATAAGATAAGCTTCCAGGGCTATCACTGACTCCACACACCAAGTTTCACCACGATTAGACCAAAATTCACTGAATGAGCCGCAAAAGAAGAACACAAAAACACACAGCGGCGCAAATGCGCTAAGACAGAAACTGGCTTACCATCCCGATTTCCTCCGTTATTTTAGCTGGTAGCCGGTAGCCACGTGATTACCAGTAGTTACCATGCCTACCTAGAGCATCAGAGCCGTTTTCCGTCAACAACCTCCATTTTAGACCCACCTACAGACACGTGACTGGACAGACGCCACGTGCAGTAAATTTGGGCCCACGTGGGTTTTGGCATTACAATGTCTGATTGGTTGAAGTGATGTGAACATGGCATCGTTACTTTGAATCTATTGGCTCAAACGATTAAAAAGAGGTGCTAATCACGCAAATGGACCAAAAGAAACCTAAGTTACAGCCCCTGGGAGTTTAAAGGGCCAGAGGCCAATCAAACGCTCCATGCGCACGGCAGAAAAGGGCCATTACCATGTAAATGTGTGGTTAATTCTTCAAAAATATATATTTAAAAAAAAAGCATTATTAGGCCTGTTAATAAAATTTATTAATTTCTGCTCTTTAATGCCTAAAAAAAATCAACTGGCATGGTATCCAACTGTGTGCCAAAATTGGACATTTTTGTACAATGTCTGGATATTCATGTATTGACAGGGCTGTAGTTTTTCACTGTTTCACTTTAGAAACATAAATCTTTGCACAGATGATGCTTATATGTTGGTGACTGAATTTCTGGAACCAAATATGATCCGAGGCATATTTTTAAAAGGGTTATATTCTAAAAATTAAAAAAATAAATAAATAAATAGGCGAGGATAAAAATCTACTTACTTTTTCTGTGTTCCAGTCTCAGTAACTTTGACACAGTAATATCTGCTTCAATATTTACACCTCTGATGAAATTTCCTAAGTGTTAGCTTTATTTTGACACCAAGATTGTAAGGACAGAGTTTGTAAATGCAAAGAAATAATCAATTAAATTTGGGCATTACATTTTCAAGCAGGAAGCTCAGAAACCCCCTTGGGGCTTAAGAGGTTTAGGCTTCCAGTGGCAGTTTCCAGTGAAAACAAATGGCTTTTCTTTTTTCCTGCTACTATTGTCCTTGGAGTATGCAATACATTAACCATGTCCTTTACAGTTCTAAAGGTTTAATTTTTTTTGTCTGTTGCCACAGCTTTGAATCCACAAAGACTTTGACAGTATGTCTCTGCAACACTCAATAATATCATGAATTACTTTGATATCAGTGTCTACAGATTCTAAAGTCAAACAACCAACAAGCATGTTTCTAGCCCAGAAAAGGCAAGGCTTTAGGTAGGTATAATCGTTGTGTATAATCAGACCAGCCGCTGGCCACTGGCCTGTGTGGCAGGAAGTGCTATATCGGATATTAACTCACTGACGCCTGGTGGTCTGTCTATCCCACAGACAGCCTCTTAATGCCCTAATGGCTCATTTACATTATTGATGAGGCAACCCTGCGTCACCTCAAACACAGACTATTTAAAGGAAATAATTTTATGCAAACTACATATTGATGCACTAATGATCAATTGGCCCTTGTTCTGTGTGTTAATGATATGCAACTGTTGCAGTGTGATGTACATCTTCAATTAGAGAGTTACCCTAAGTGCTGGCTGACTCAAACAAGTGGTGTGACTGCATCATTTGTTCTGCTGACTGGTTACAGAACTGATGAGGCCACAAGCTATAACTTCTTCAACTTCAATTTCAACTAGAAAGGGATATAACAATGTCCTCCTCAAAACACAGTCCTACATCCATCTAGCCAGCCAGCTAGTGCCCAGAGGACATAGTCTGCACCTGCTTATTTTTAACTTCTTCTATCTAACTTCAATCTTTATACGATCACAGTATAATCTTGTTCTTTATTATGCCAGTATACGGTTAAAGAAGTCAAATGTATTACATAAAGGTTTAGTGGTAACCAGTTTCCTTGTTGGTTTAGGACTTGTGTGATAAGATAAAAGATGTGTCATCCACAATGGCAACGGGTGTTAACTATTGTCCTAATGAAATAATTCACTTGCAATTTCAACATAATCCTTCTTCTTATAAAAAATGACTTGCTATTACTTCAGAGCCATGTCAATTTTCACTCCTCCTGCTACTCAGTTCTGCTTTAAAAATGTATATATCTTCAGAAAGGTCAAATAAGATAAATTTAAGGATGCAATTATTCAACTGCCTAAGAAGCTCTCTTGGGACATCTCTTTTCTCAAAACAAAATAATCAATATTGTGATCAATGACATTTGTTGTTCACACAGTGATGCAAATGGGTCTGCCAGGACTGTTATTGTGTTCCTGACAAATTGGGGACATTGTTTGCATGCAGGGAGATTGCCTGTCTCCCATAGAAAAGCACATGGCACAGTGTGACACAGAGGACTTGCGTTTCTGATTGATTGGTGTCATGCTCAAATGCCCATCAATCTCTTGATTTCTAAGAACCTTTTCTGAAAGAACCAACACCTGATTGACTGACTGCTCATGGCAATAAGGTGATGTCAACTTAAAAAACAAATGGTTTTCTAGTCTCTGTGACTCAAAGATCAAATATTAGTTGTCATGGGGTCTATGAGAAGATATTAGGAACTTTCTTGTGTAATCATTTATGACCTATAAAATTCATGGATGTCACCATTCAAATGAAGACCTAAATATATGACTTATTTGTCATTCATATGTTGAATTTATTTTGCACACCTTTTTCAAAGATGCATGCATACATACATAGAAAACTGAAATTATTTACTCTGTGGTTATTTAAAGCCCCCTTAGAGGTTAGCCACTAAATACCCCCTGCCTCTTTTTTCTCTAACAAGGTGTCTGTGGCACTGCCTGCCTCTTTACATTAAGAGTCCCATAAAACAGCTCCATTTTCAGGATCTCAATCATTGAGCGAGGACCCATCACCACCCCTCAGGGCTTTTCTTACCCCTATTGAGACACTTTTAAAATGAATTACCACCATCTCCTTAGTGTTCACAGATCCTGGTAAGATTGATGGTCAAGAATAAAATGTCCCTCTTCACTTTTGGCCTTTCCACATCTATCAGTCAGGAGAGCCATCGTTTATCAGACCCAGTACTGCTATTAGGTATGTTGACTGCTACCATTATGATAACATATAATAATGTAAGAAGGATTTAAAAGGATGTAATGCACTACGTACTGAGCATACAAGAGGACCTAACCTAGTAGTTAACTTGTTAATATTTATTACAAGTTTTAAGCAGGATAAATTAACATTTAACAAAGGTTGCGGTGAGTGCTACGCTGAGAGTCCAGAGTTCAAAGTCCCGAGTGGGGAAAAAGTTGTGGACGTGAAATGGAAATTAGTGGCCTGGGCTTCTCAACATCTGGTGTCAACATGAGTACAGTAGAAGCAAAGAGAAGTGACAGAGGCTGCGACTGATCCTTAGATGAAAAAGTGTCACTCGCATACAGTGAAATAAAGTATTCCTCTCTTCACAGAAGGAACCTTTTCAATGCCTGTCTGTCAATCAAAGGCTTTTCTTAGGTGCAAGAAACCCAGTGCTGCAGCTGAAGACCAGCCTTAGTGTGTTGGTCAGTTTGGTTTTTGATAAGCAGTCCTTTCACTGTTATTACCAGATGTGTTCCCAAGATGTGCTGGGAAAAAGAGCCACCGCTTAAGGTAGAAGGCAAAAACATTTTGGTAAAAAAATAAAATAAAATAAAATACACAGTTGGGAGATTTATTTGAGTCCAGCTAGGTACAACTGACTGTTTTATTGAAAGGAAAACAAGATGTGAAGTTGGGTAAATATGCAGATATTTTTGTCCTCTGCTATGGAACAATGCCACACTTCCTACCTCGCTGTTAGAGCTTAAAAAACTCATAAGAAAGAATGCAAAAGTGTCCACAGTGCTCCAATATGCACAGAGATATTGTAGATATTCTGATTACTCTGATACAAGCAGCAGCATTGTAGCTTGACTGGTCAACTGATAGCAGAGGAGAAAAGGGACTTCATATAAATTGTAAATTAGCAGGGAGTGTCGTCAAAAGTAATTAACTCTCCTCCTTACCGCTGTCCATTAGCCCTGACATAATGACACAGGAGAAAAAAACATTCATGTCAACTCTGGTAGCAGCCTGCATTGTTCAGATAAACATTTTTTTTTTGTTTTGTTTTGTTTTGACGCTTGATTACAAAATGATTAGGCAGCGTGCCTGTCTCCTCCTTACCCTTCACCTCCCCTGTGGCTTGATTGACAGATGAGGTGATATGCTGTTGGGTCTGTGTAAGCTGCCTACCACCCTTTTTGCTACAAACACACGCATGCAGGCACATGCGCACGCACACGTGCATGTATGCACGCACACACACACAAAGGGAGAGAGAGAGAGAGAGAGAGAGAGAGAGAGACAGAGAGAGAGAAAGCGAGAGCAAAGAAGACTTGCCCTTTGCAAGTAAACATGACACTGGAGTTCTTGCAGTTATATCTGTGACATTATAGTTATTAGTATAGTATTATGTACTAAAAAAGATTAAGAGAATATGTTTACTCTGGTTTGTCAAAAGTATATACTATATATATTCTGACAAATGAGGTCTAATCCCTGAATTAATTTCTTGGTATTGGTGCAGGTACTAGTTGCTCTTGAGTACAACTAATAGCTTTTTAATTAAAACATATATGCATTCATTCAGACACTTGGGTGAATAATTTATGAACATAGGCTGTAGTAAGAAGCATATCATAAAATAAAAGTACAAAATAGATAGATGGTTTGATTTCACAGAATTTTAATATGTCAACTCTGGTAGCAGCCTGAGTTGACATATTTTATTTACATAAAATAAAAGTTTCTCTATGGTTGTTTACCAGTTTGACTACACTGTCCACTCCCTCTGGTTGATCATTTACCAGCATCCCATGATTGACATCAGCTTTAAATAGCTTCAGATAAGACACAAACAGGTTCTTCGCAGAACAGTGTCATAGAGTACAATATAGTGTAGTGCAGTGATAATACAGTGTATGGAGTACAAATATATTTAGTACAGTTTTTGTGCCTAATTTTTTTTATCACTGCTAGCAATAGCTTGATTTAATTGCAATGTTACTTGCGTTAATAATACTGGTCATTAATATTTCAGAAAAATGTCAGGGTTTTCGAGTTCAAAGACAGCATTTCTTTTTGATTGCTGACCAAATAAATGGTTAATGACCATGTGATAACTTGTTAAGATAACAGCAGAAAGAACACAGAATGCCCTTGTGTTTATTTCAGTAGCAGTAAGGATGTTCATTGATCACCCATGAGGCTTTAGGAGCTCATATTTTGATAAGAATGTGATAAAAGCATGATAAGGAGAGTATCTTAAATCTTGGGCTGCATTAATTTACAGCTGGCCAGTCTACACATGACATATCACTATCTCCTTTATACCTAAACAACACACTCATTTGTAATCTGCATAACACTGGAATTACAAATACATATAATGCGCATAAATTTATTTAAAAATTTTTGTGGATACTATATGATTTAATTAGATATAACCGCAATTCCTCAAAAAGCTAGGACGCAAAATGTACATAAAAACAGAATGTAATGATTTTCAAATCTCACAAAACCATAATTTATTCACAATAGAACACAGAAAAATGTATCAGATGTTTAAATACCACATTTTTAAACTGAGACATTTTACTGTTTACATTTTACATTCCCTCGTTATCCCTTAGTGTATTTTAGCCCTGTGTTTCTCTCTGTCAGTGTCGCGGCATCCCCTCATGCTGTGTGGGTTTCTAATCTTGTGCTCCCTAAGCTTGCTGTCTCTAGTTTCCCAGTGTGTTGTGATTGGTTCAATGTTTCTAGGTTTTGGTTTGGTTGTGTAAGTATTTTTTTGTGTAAGTTATGCCACTGCAATAAAGCAGCCTCCTTCAGTTCATCCCCATGTTTTGAGTTCTGCTTTTGGGTCCTTCCGCCTGCCTGCCACAGCCATTTCATGACATAAGACTATATGCCCGGTTAATAAATGGTGAAGTGATAGTTATTTTACTTTTTTATAAACAATGATTTTAAATAGTAACAGAAATATCTTACCTTAGTTTTTTGTCAATACATTATGTCAAAAGGACTTATACATTATATAAATGTAACCAAATACACAAAATATTTTACTGTATTTCCTAAAGCAATTTATGTTTTTAAAAACATTCTCCACTTGCCCCTTGCAAGCAGTGTATGCTTCACACTTGGGTCCTCTACCAGAGGCCTGGGAGCTTGAGGGCCCTGCGCAGTATCTTAGCTGTTCCTAGGACTGCACTCTTCTGGACTGAGATCTCCGATGTTATTCCTGGGATCTGCTGGAGCCACTCGGCTACCTTGGGAGTCCTAGGTCCTAGGAGGCCTAGTGCTCCAATTACCACTGAGACCACTGTTGTCTTCACCCTCCACATCTCTCAAGCTCTTCTGTGAGCCCTCGATACCTTGCCATCTTCTCGTGTTCCTTCTTCCAGATGTTGCTGTCATTCAGTATCGGTATGTCTATCACTACAGTCATCTTCCTCTGCTCTCTACTACCACTATGTCTGGTTGGTTAGCCATGACCATTTTCTCCATCTGAATCCCACAGGATCTCAGCTCGGTCGCCCTAGGGGGTGTCTCCCATTTTGACCTCAGCACTTCTAGGCCATATTCGGCACAGATGTTTCTGTATACTACGCTGGCCACCTGGTTATGACGTTCCATGTATGCCCTGCCTGCTAGCATCTTGCACCCTGCTGTTATGTGCTGGATTGTCTCAGAGGCATCTTTACACAGCCTGCACCTGGGGTCTTGCTGTGATAGATCCCGGCCTTTACAGATCTTGTGCTCAGAGCAAGGTACCTGATCATGGACAGGGCATAGGTGTTGGTAGCCCGGATCTTGTTCTTCCCATTCAGCTGATTCTTAAGGACTTGCCTGACCCAGCTAGGTACCTCTGCAGGTACTTAGTCATTGCAGCTTTCCTAGTAGCCTCTTTGTGGTTGGCATTTGCCTGTGGAATTCCCAGGTACTTGTAGCTGTTCTCGATGTCTGCATTGTTGCCTTCTGGCAGTGCGCTCTTTGTTATTATCCGATTACACACCTCTTGTCCAAATGACATTCCGATGTCATTGCGGTATATCCTGGTGGTGCGGATTAGTGAATTAATGTCTCATTCATCTATGTAGAGAAGGTGGCTGACAATCGCTCCATTCTGTAGTTGGTATCCATAGCCAGTCTTTTCAATAATCTCACTGAGGGGGTTCAGGCCTATGCAGAACAGTAATGGGAACAGAGCATCTTCTTGTTAAATCCCGCACTTGCTGGTGACTTGTGCTATTGGCTTGAAGTTGGCCTCTTGTGTTGTACGCCACATCCCCATTGAGTTCCTGATGAAAGCTCTTAAGGTCCTGTTGGTCTTTTACAATTGTAGGCATTCCAGGGCATTTAGTCATAGGCCTTTTTGTAATCAATCCAGGCAGTGGACAGACTGGTCAGTCTGGCCTTGCAGTCTTGGGCGACTGTTCTGTCTATCAGGAGCTAGTATTTCGCTCCTCTGATATTCTTGTCAATTCCTTTGTGTGCCCTTTCATATATTGAGCCATGTGCCTATTCATCTTAGCCGCTATGATACCCGACAGGAGCTTGACTGTTCAGCCTTCAGTTAGCCATTCTGATTCATCAACTAGTAGTTGGTTCATTTACATGTTTAAAGCACGATTTTTATTGTTTTCTTTTTAAGAAGCCAAGCTGCCCTCATCACACACAAGCAAAAGCTACTGAGCTAAAGCTAAAGTTGAAATTGAAATTTATATTTACTTTATATTCTTTTTTTTCTGTTCTCACATTTTTTTTTCTTGAGTAAAGATCCATTAATTTTTCTCCTTTCTTTGCAATGTCATTCAGTGTCCTTTCTAATAGTGTCTCCATGTCTGCTTACATTTAAATCTGGAAAGCAAATGTCTTTTTATCCTTAGCAAAAAGTATTTTTACTGTTTTTTTGTGGTGATAACCATACAAATGAAAGGTTTTGTTTTTCTTATTTCTTCACAGAATCACTTCATTGAAGGCTGTGTAGAGCAGTCACTGCAGTGCATCTTCATGTATGGTAGTTAACGCGTCAACGAACTCAAATTGTCCATTGCAAACTGAAGCACTGTGATCAGGAAAGGAACTGTCCTTTTTCCCTTGTCAACTTGAGTCAACAAATTGATTTTTACAGTGTACACAGGAACCCATCTAGGGTTCAGAGATAAGAAGTCAATTGGAATAAGAAAAACGTGGAAACCCTAAACAGATCTGAATAGAAAAGAACCCACATTGCAGGAAATCCAAAACGTGATTTGCAAAACCAAAGCCTTAGCTTCCAGCTCCAAGTTTAATACCGTATAAAATGTTTATAAATAGGAAATGGTGTCTTCATAATCACTCAATTTAGGACAATCTCCCTGCTTAGAATGTAATTCTAAGATTTAAAATGTAAAATATTTTTTCCTGTGCTCACAATAAGGCACCCTTATGATGCAAAAGTACTGTATTTATTTATCCATCTAGAAAGTCTGTAATAATTAGCCAACTGTTGGTTTAGGTGAATCAACCAGATGAACTAGATTCCAGTCAACAGCAAGAGTTCATAGATGATGTAAACCGTAGCCATCACAGGCACTCAGATAAGCATGTCCTTAAGGTTAGGAAAATCAAGAATATTGTATCTTTTCAGTTCTTAAATACCGAAGTTCTTGAACATTAGGACAAATTAGGACAAATTAGGACAAAAAAATCCCCCAAACAACAACAACAACAAACTGCTTCAGATAACTTTGAGTTTCTCCAACTTGCTAAGTTTGTCTACATTGTGTCTCAACATCCACTTGAAGTAAGTAGTCTGTGTCGTTCATCTGCTATGAAAGAATTTCCGTCCTTCCATCATCTTTTCTGACCCATCCAATTCAATACTGCCTATCCCAAATATCACAGGGTGAACTGTGACACCTTGGATATGTCTGTAATTTATCACAACACAGAGACAGACAACCATTTATGCTCACATTCACATCTATGGTCAATTTGGAATTGCGAGTTAACCTAAACCCATACATATTTTGGAATGTGGGAAAATTCTGGTTAAGCTGAGAGTTTAAAAAATGAACATTTAACAGTATAGCCCAAAAACCCTCTTTTGTCTGATCATTTCCTAATAACATTTAAATTTAGAATAATGGGCTATGCAGTGGGGGATATATTTCATCATAGTAGATGTCTTTAAGAAAGTGCTATACTAGGTGTAAGGATATAATTCCTTCACTATTATTTTCTTCAATGCCATGCGACAGCATAGTGCAGAGTAGCTACATGAACTCTACTCCCACAGAGGTTGATTATCTTGTTAATAATTTTACTTCTTCACTGTGCATAACTCTGGATACTGTGGAAAGCAGATAACTTGTAAGAGGAAATGGCATCACACTAATTCGAAAATCTTCATTTTGCCTGGTAAATAGTTTGTTGCTCACTTAAAAAAAGCCGTCTGTAAAGCTAAAACATTTTGAAAGAAAAAAAATGACCTCAAAGCTATAACATTATGTAAAGCTACTTTCAATACCATTTACATTTATTTAGACTCTTTCTCTCCAATTGATGTTTATGAGTTAACTTCAATAATTGCTTCCTCTAAACCACCAGTGTGTCTTTTAGACCCCATTCCTACAAGACTGCTCAACTAACTCCTATCATTAATTAATGCTTCAGTCTTAAATATGATCAAACTATCTCTATTCATTGGCTGTAATGAAGGTTACAAATGATACTCTTATGGCCTCTGACAGTGAAGTTATCTCTGTGCTTGTCCTGCTTGACCTCAGCGCATTCGACACTGTTAACCATAATATTTTATTACAGCAATTAGGGCATGCTGTAGGTATTACAGGTACTGTGCTGCAGTTATTTGAATCATATCTATCTAATAGATTCCAATTTGTTCATATAAAAGAAAAGTACTTTTCACATAAGTTAATTATGGAGTTCCACAGGGTTACGTGCTAGGACCGATTCTGTTTACATTATTCGTGATTTCCTTAGACAGGCTCATTTGAAGGCATAGCATACATTTTCATGCAGATGATACCCCAATTTATCTATCCATGAAGCCAGATAACGCATACTAATTAGTTAAACTGCAGGAAAGACATAAAGACCTGGGTGACGTCTAATTTCCTGCTTTTGAATTCAGATAAAACTCAGGTTATTGTCCTAAACATCTGACCATCGGAAATATAATATCTAACCAAATATTTAGTCTAGATAGTATTACTTTGGCCTCCAGGAATACTGTGAGAACTCTTTGACAATTTGACAGTCTCAGTTCATGAGTATAAGGAAAAGGAATGCCAGGCATGGGTGTTTACTGCAAAAGACTGCTGCAGAAGTTTTCAACATGTTGGTTGCTGTCATGGGCCTGGATGAAAGCACCAAGAAAGAGTTAGGATGGAAAGAAGTAGCCTAGAAGTGCATTTTATTGTACAATATATATTTCGTTTTTTGGGAAATAAAACCACAGTGATGATGTAGAGGTCTCAAAAGCTCACAAAACCCATGTTTCAAATACACTTTAGGTTACATAAATATGGGTTGAAACAATCTGTAAAAGTTGGGTACCACCCTGTAAGAAACTGTACACTAAGGTATTTTTAAAAAAAATTTTTTAACTGTAAATCTGATTGTCTAAAAAACAAAGCAAGCCATTAAACTATAAAGTCTGGGTAACTACTGTCCATTGCTGCAATGATATAAATGCCTATCTTAATTACCCTCAATTAAGATGATAAAAGGGGATGTTTCACCTTTGGACTTAATTCGTAGAAACAGTATCCTCTTCGATGATTGCTGTTGAATCCTGCAAAGAAATTTACTGCTAAATTTTTCCCTCATTACACACTATAATTGGCGATGGTTAAAAACCATGGATAGATTAATGTCATTACAATCATAGGTATAAAATTGTAGTAACTCAAAATGTTTTCCTTTGTTTTTCTTTTTCAGTTTAAATGAAGATTGACTGACATGGTTTTCACACCCAGAAACAAAAACATATCTTGATGTCCTTTCCCTTAACACAGTCTAGCTATCAAGTGCTTTAACTGCTGTGCAATCACAAGGATGTTTATGTTCTTTACTCCCTTACCTGCAATAGAATCATGTGCTCAACCACATGGTGATGTGCCTTGGCCTTTGATCACTGGGTGGCTCTGGAACAGCAGTCACATTTTAAGCCATGCTCTTGGTCCTGCTAAAAAATAATTAACTAAGTCACTCCAGAAAAAAAAAGAAGGACAGACTGCATGAGAAATCATCCTCTAACTAGAAAACACCTAATTGAAAAGCAGTGCACAATGTCATGAATAAAAGAAGCATGGGGGGGACAAAATGTGCATAAGGGAGAATGGAAAGGGTGATGGTTAATGGCATTTGCTTAAGTAGCATAGAAAGCAATAACCTACTTGAGCTTAGTTCCTAATTAGTATATTATTTTAATTTAAGATATGGAAATACTTAACCTATGAATGAAGCTCTGCTTCTTGTAATTGTTGCGTATTTTAAAGAATTTGTCTACAAAGAGAAAGCACTCACATGTATAGTGCACTACCATGTACATACTACACATGCGAGTCATTTTTTCCAATGTACCAAAGATAAAGTAAGGGCTTTATTGTAAGAAGTAAAAATTGTAATTGTAATAGCTAAAAATTACTATACAATGTGTTATTACAATCTTAAACTGGTTCTCGTTTGGAGACTCTGTGAAATCTTCAATATTCATGTGGAAATGTGATGAAGTCATAGCTTGGTTCAAGACCTTCCATTATGCTACAATGGCGATTGGATGCTTGGCTGATTATAAATCACCTTGGAAACACACAGTGATGCAAAATCCATAATGTGAACATCATGGTTAGAACCATATTTAAGCATTCAGGAGCACTGCTACAATTGCCTGTTAGCATGCGTTTTGCATTTATTTACCAATTAAAAATGCATTTGGTATGGATTTGAAAGTACTATGCAAAGCTGCAGTGTTCCTGTAAACAGATTATGGTCCCAGGGGACAGTGTGGTATTGAATGACTAAATAGGCCTACTATGATTTATGATAATACAAAAGAAAAACAGGGTGCCTAACCTTAGTCCCTCAACTTCATTGGGGGTTTGGAATAATATACTGCCAGTATTTCTTCAATTCACAATAAACCTAACTGTAATCTTTCATTATGGCAATTTTTTCTGAAGCTATTTCACATGATTTGCATACACTATCCAATATGGTAAATTTAATGCAACCACTTGAGAGTGCCATTTCAATAGAGGAACTTACACTCTACTCATTGAGAGTGTGCCTAACACACAAACAGAGACACACATAAAAAGCAAAATAATGCAAGGTTTTTTTTCTTTTCTTTAAAGGAATATAAGAATCACTCTACACCTCAGCGGGCTCAGATTTCCCAGTTTTAGTGCACACGCCATCAGCATGAGCTACACAGCCCATGTTAAACAGTAAGTGGATGTGAGTGCTCCATGAGTGGGAGAGGTGTTCGTTAAGGCTTCTTTCATTTCAACTGACGGGTTGAATGCTCCTTAGAGCAAGGGGAGATTTGGGGCTTCACAATATGTGACAGAAGAGATTACAGCAGTAATCCAGCCTGCTCACCGGGGAATCATCTTGTTCTTATTAACTGGTTCACATTCACAGTTAATTAAGAAATCTCTTAATTTACACCTTTTTGATTTACGTAGTTTCTGTATTCAGCAGAGCAATTGGACTAAATATCTTTTATTCCATGGCTAAGCTATGTTTCATTCTAAGGCCGAGCTATTATCCTTTTAGCTGTGGGTTTGATAGACTTTGGAATAAGTAGTCATGTAGTTTTGTATTACAATAGACCTATCCAGCAGTACACGTAATTACAAGGGTTCCTGGCTAAGTCAAAGGTTCTTTACCCCATAGCCTCATTAGGCAGTGTTACAATAAAACGTTAGCCAAAATGTTTCAATGAGATATTCATATGTCAGATTTGAGGCCACATTTTGCTGATACGTTTCTTTTGGCCATTGTGGCCTTCCATCCACAAAGAGCCTGTCTTAAGTGTTTGAACTGATGACACTGGCCCTACTTTCTATGGTGGTTGGGAGATGCCTGGCAACAGTCCAGATATATCAATAATTTATGATGCTAGACAAAAGTATTTAAGCTTACAAATTAAAGGAAGGGAATGTTCTCTGAAAATTGATATGAAGAATGATTTATGGTAGGGTGAAACATTTCTTTTCTTATCAGTGCAGTTTCTTCTAATATGGTGATGCCATGGGACTTCCATGGGGCAAAAATGATCATATACTATAGTGGGTTATTTATTAGCTTTCAACACAGGTGAACATCAATGCAAGAATTTGCAGATGTGTTAGACAGTGCTTTCCTTCACCATCACCAAAATATTACATTAAAGAATATCATTAAAGGATCATGTTTAATTCTCAGTAGAGCTCCAGAGACAAATTGTGTGAAACACAGTGAAGCTTTTCTAACAGTAGATGGTGGTTTTTCCTTTAATCTGTCATCCCTGCTTATGAACTGTCTACTGAAAGGCAGCTACACGCTGCAATATCGTGATTGTAATGGGGTGTTTCCTCGTGCTGTACCTGCTTTGGGAACCTTTGAAATGTAATTAGATTTTATCAGTCAATAAAAAAAACTTCTTGTCCGGGTCAAGTGTGTGCATCATGTGATAAATGCACTGTACACTGATAAGATGCATTTCAGTCTGAATGAAGATGTGGCATTTGGCCTTGAGTAGGTAGTGTGTATCATATAAAATAAAATTTTCTCCACATATATACATATTTAATTCCATATATTAACAGATTATCAATATTATTCATTTCAAAACATGTGCAGAAGCCATTCTGATTACTAAGGGATAGATTTTGTGGTGTGGCTTTTTTTCGTCTAAGTTGCATGGGGTTAATTTAATGATCAGAAGATTATTCGTCATTGTAGACTTTATTGTCGTAGGCCTTTTTAAATAAAGTTTCATTTGTCATGAACAACTGAGGTCTGTACGCATGTGAAATTCCTCCTTCTATATGACTTAACACACAGACAAACATATTGTTCATTGAAAAACAACAAGTAAGCCAGTCCAAAAAAATAACAGTGGAAGTGAATCTGGGGTCCACAGAAGCAATATCCAATGTTCAGGGTGAAACCACCCTGCTGTCCCTTTGTGAGTGGATTAGAGTTGGTCCAACATTCCTGCCAGCTACAAGAAAACCCCAGTTTGTTCCTGTGGCCTGCTCTTGGAGTTCTTTGACATTTGTATTTTTTTATGGTCCAGGATTTATTTATTTTTCCATTATCTGAATCATAGGGATCAAGGAAAATCTGTACAGACTTAAGAACAAATGCACTAAAAACACACAAAATGGATGTGTAAAAGTTTTAGATTTTTAATGTGTTTTCATGCAGATATTTCATCAAACATAACGTAAGGCCAAATAATAAACTACTTTCCTTTCTGTGTGCACCATAGTAGGCTATAGTACATTTATACAGGAATATTGCTAGATTAATAACATTCCAATTATCCTGTAAGTGATATTGATTGTCTACACAGAAATTAATGTTTTCCAACTAAGTGAATGTAAATTGGAGATGTTACTGGTTACTCTTTCTTCAGTCTGCTGCCTACAACACAATGACTAGATGGAGACTCGGAGGTTTTCATGTTGCAATAACTATGTTCACCAAAATCAATAGCTCAGGAGAAGGGGCAATAATGCAGACTAAGTGAAAGGAATGAAATCAGACAAAACAAGAGGGGACAGAAGAAGTAAATAAGGTGATTTGTATTGAAGAGTAGGCTTTTCATTAAACACAGACCTTCTGAGTGTTGGCCTGCAACATTCAATTCTGGACCAAGTATTCTTTCAAATCCCAACCCTAAATTAAATATTCTGTGTCAGCACTATTTCATTATTGCTATTTCTCTCAGGAAAATAAGCAAATCATTAAGAATTTAGCTGTGTGTTTTACATCTGCAGTAAGAAATTTACTTTGTATAAAGGTCTTATATAAATGCATCTCAACCATTTTATGCTGTTATAAATTTCACAGTGTGCGAGCACTGGCAACTTTTCTCATAAACATATTCCTTTTATCAAGTTACTTAAATTTCTCAACTTGTCTTTTCAGATTTTAATTAAAGCACACCACCCTACCCTACTTCCTTCCTGCAGTCCTGAGACCCCTGTGCAGGAGGATTATGGGATTACATCAATAGGGTCCTAGCTTGTGAAAGCCCTCTGTAGCAACTAGTGTACAGCTAGAAGCCCTGTGGCACAAAGGAATTCTAGGTGGAATTCTTCAGGACGACTAACAGAGCCGTGGCCTTTGTAAGCACTAAAGCACCTCTGCCAGCATCTGATGGCAAGTTTCCATAGTGGCCCAATAGTGAGAATAACAGCAACTGATTATAAAAATGATTACCCATGTATTGAGCAAATTTGAATTCCCTCAACCTGCAATGCCAAAATTAACCCTGAAGTGGTATTTGTGTGTGCGTGTGTGTGTGTGTGTGTGTGTGTGTGTGTGTGTGTGTGTGTGTGTGTGTGTGTGTGTG
>NW_005187567.1:817319-824888 GCF_000239375.1 Pundamilia nyererei
GTGTGTGTGTGTGTGTGTGTGTGTGTGTGTGTGTGTGTGTGTGTGTGTGTGTGTGTGTGTGTGTGTGTGTGTGTGGTTGTTGGTATAGGTGTGGTGAGGCTAGCTGCTGTTTGCCCCTGTAAGTGTGGCAGAATTAATAAGACTATTACCTCAACAATTACTGCTCTGTGCAGCACCCAGGATTCATTTCTGTGGAAACTCAATGCTACTAATTAAAACTGTTGCCATTGCTTGAGCATTAGAGTGATTGTTTCAGAAGATACATTCCCCACCAAATTACAAAGGCAATTTTATGAGTTGGAAAACTGAGGGCAATTATTTTAACAAGCATAAAGCATTTTCTATCGAGCAGCAGTCTTGGCTGATCTAATATTAGTGCCCATACTAAAAAGAGAAAAATAAAGAGTGAAGCCAACATCAGGGGAGAATGAGGCTCCCTTTCTCAGAAATCTGTTAGGCAGCGACGTGTAGGCCTCCTGCTGTTACTCTCTGTGTGGTCACAGACTGCCTGGCCATTTTTACAGGATGCACAAAGACACACACAGAGTAGTTTGTAAGGACGCAATATGTTATGAATGGCACACACTGGACAGAAAGACAGTGGCTTTACTGCATGTGTGTGTGTGTGTGTGTGTGTGTGTGTGTGTGTGTGTGTGTGTGTGTGTGTAAAGTTTATACTACAGAAACTGCAGCTGATTGCTACTGACGGTATCATAATGACTCACTTATACCAAGATTTTATTTGCATGAATCTGGTTTAAAGCAAGTTTGCCATTATATTCAAAATTGGAAAACTGCCAGCCAATTACATTCGCAGATGAACACCACAAATGGGTTTGTATCATCATGTTTGAAAGTGTACTCTGTGTATGTAATGTGAGACTGTGGGAAGGATTTTCATAAACTTCAAAACTCCACATTCAGGGTAAAGAAGCTCTAAGGATTACATTTATATCCAAATTACTAGTTGGTTGGATGGGACACCTTTTAACAAAGAGTGTACTCTAGTGTCTAATTTTTCAAAAGGCAGAGTTTATATTGGTAATGGGTCTTCTTTAACCTAAGTCATAATCATTTCATAAGCTAACCAGTTAGCTTTTGCTAGTGAATTGAGTTAGTTAGTGAAGGCAACATAACGGCCGATGAACATAACTCTAAAAAACAGAAAACAAAGTTCAAGGCACCAAGAGCCTCATTAACATGCTTCTTATTTATGCCAACACCACTACCTTGTTATGCGCACTTGTGCTCTTTCCAAGAAAAAAAAAAGTTGGCTCTCTGAGTCCATTATTGCTAAAAAAGACCTTTCAAGTATGTACAATGCCAGAGGCATCCGACAAAAAAATCAGCATTTGATAGCCCGGGATAAGAAAGTGTTTGACTGCCAACAACACTAACATATTAACACAGCATTATGATTATTGTCATAATCGCTAGAGGTGAGTCACTATGTGAAATATTGATCAGTTTTTACGTATGTCTATGGTTGGGGCCTGTACGAAGCAAGGTCATCATTCCCAGAATGTATTTTCCTTATGTGGCTTCACTTACCCTAACATGGTCAATAAAGCTAAGCAGTCACTTGAAGGTGGCTACAAATTTGATGAGTCAACCCCAACAAGTAAGCCAGTCCAAAAAAATAACAGTGGAAGTGAATCTGGGGTCCACAGAAGCAATATCCAATGTTCAAAACAAAATAAGAACATTCAGATAAAGGGGTGGTACTGGCAGCATATGACCAACCTAAACATAAACATGTCTATTGGCAGAAGAGCTGCTTATTTTTCTGAGTCAAAGCCATTATACACTGAGCGTGTTGCAAACGAAACACCACCGAAATTCAGAATTTTTCTGATTCAAACTTGTCATGCACAGTGTGCACACGCTGAAAATGTTGTGCTTTTGCTGAAAATGTGTTCTTAAAAACTGCCCTGTGAAAAAAATGAAATTGATGTTAAGTCATGACGAGCTGATCCTGATGTTTCTAAACAAGAAAAAAAGGAAACAGAGATTCTGGTTTCCATGGAATTCTTACAAGAAGGCGCAGCAGGGAAGATTTGATGGTTTGATCCCAGAGTTGAAGCTGTATCACCACCGCTTTCATATGTCAGGATGTCAATGGGGCAGTTTGAGCTCTTGTCAACACAGTTGGGACCACATCTGAGGATGCAGAGAAAGAATTTTAGAGAGCTGTCTGACCCAAAGCAAAAATGTGTCACACACAGACACTGCCATAAAAGCTGAAAAATTGAGCCAAAAATTAAATTAGGAAAATTACTCCAGTGAAATTATGTGGTCAGTGTGAATGTGTGGGAATAGGTGAATCCAGAAAATATTTTTAACGCATGAAATATTTGCACAGATTTTACTGGTATACTGGTGCTTGTCCTTGCAGCACTCAAAAAGTCTCATAATCAGAATCAGAGTCATAATGTTTGTCAGTGCTAATCCAGTGCAACTGAATTAGCAAAGATGTGACATGTGATAAAAGTAAGAGCAAACCACAGATTTAACGGTACCATGCAAAGTGAAAGCTCAGTCAAAGGTAGCCCACTGCTCAAGGATGATTTAGGTAGTGTTTTCATTGCCTAAAGCACAAATCTGCCAGGTAAACAATCCAGGACTTGTTAGTCATCAAACTTTTAATAAAGTTTAAAAAATAAATAGAAATTTATATGTATTTTCATATAAGCATACTTTAGAGCTGAGAAATATATATACCTTCCCCCTGTGTTTACTTGCTCAGATCCACAATGTTCCATAACCTGCAGCACCATGTCCTGACCTCATCACACTAACTTATAAAATGTGACTTTTCACACAAGGCCTGAACAGTATGCTGTCTCTCCTTGCCAAAACACATGAAAGATTCCCCTACATATTCAGTCTACACACATTCGTCAGGCCTCCCACTTAGTTCAGCGGTGTCCCTTCATTCTCCATTATATTCCCAATTAGGGTGGAGTTTCTGGATTTAACAATATTTTCCCTGGTAACACCCACTGTTTACAATACCAGTGTCTCTATGGATGTCACAGGGAATTTGTCAGATCTAGGAAACTGAGACCATTAGTGGAAGGAGAATGCTCTCTCAGTGAAGGGGCCTCTTTAATAATAGTCATGACACAAGATTTTGTTAGTGAAAGTTTGTGTTGTCCTATTGACATGTCAGTGGTGTGCTTTAAGTCCCAACACGTGCGAAACTATGTATTTTCTAGCAAGTTAAAACAATATCTAGATGCTTAGATCCATAAATAAATATCACCAGCTAAATCAGGCAGAGCATGGATTTTGCTTTGTAAAAAGGTACTAACTCAGACATCAATAATAATAATGGATTGGATTTATATAGCGCTTTTCAAGGCACCCAAAGCGCTTTACAATGCCACTATTCATTCACACACTGGTGGAAGCAGCTACGGTTGTAGCCACAGCCGCCCTGGGGCAGACTGACAGAAGCGAGGCTGCCATATCGCGCCATCGGCCCCTCTGGCCAACACCAGTAGGCGGAAGTGTCTTGCCCAAGGACACAACGACCAGGACAGAGAGCCCGGGGATCAAACCGGCGACCTCCGGTTACAGATACGCTTCCCAACCCCCTGAGCCACGGTCGCCCCTAAACAATATAATGCAAGATAAATACGACATGCATTATATTACATAGCAGACTGTCATGTGGGTACTGCATGTCAACATGAGATCTGGACAGAAAAGAAATTTGCTACTACCAAAACAAATTCACTGTGGTATATGGATATCCATGTAAAACAGTATACATGGTAAAGAAATATGTAACAAGCTGTTTATCTGGCTCTGTCCTCAGTCTCCTGTACATCTGGCCCTTAAATTACAGCTGCTGAAAACAGGGAGAAATTTACAGTGATCTTGACAGGGCTTCAGACTGGGCACAGAGCCCAGACCCCTGCCTCACACAGGCTTGGAGCCCTGAGCACACATGGGGGCCATTATTTGTAAAGTAGCTGCGGTGGCACCAGGGAATGATTTGAAAGTAGCGTATGTGTGTGTGTGTGTGTGTGTGTGTGTACGCGTGTCTGTCTGCATGTGTGTGCTGGAACATGCAGCCCGAGTATGTTTACTCTTAGTTATCACATCCCCACATCTCCAGTAAGTGGCAGGGAAAAAGTGTGTCGTGTAGAGAGGCAGATATGGAGAGATTATTGTGCTGTTTAAACCCTAAACTCTCCCACCCACTCCTTTCTCCTTAAAAATGGATTATCTTTTCAAGTATTGTAAAGCACTTGAGTGAAATATTCACACACACATTTATCTCACTTGCCATTTGGCAGTGAAACTCTGCCAGATGTGTTATTACAGCACTAGATAAAGAACAACCTAGAAAGTGTGCCTGGATACCAAAGAGATCTGGAGGTTTATAAGTGCTACTGCATTTAATTTAAAAATAGAATATTAAATAACACATTAACCTGGGAAAAAAAACGACATAAATGAGAGCGAAAAGAACGAGGGGTGATATAATAATAAGGGAAAGGGGATAATATCTCTGGCGTGCAGCCCCTCAGTAAAGGCACTGGTTGGTCATGGCTCTGGGCTGCAGACGGACCGTCTCCTCGCAGCGCTGGGTGAATTAGGCTGTGGTTCCTCAGCAAACCTCAGCCAGCCTCAGCAATGTGCTAAACCCAGACGTGACTTATGGCTACCCACCAGAGATTTGGCCTTTGGACCCAGGACCTACACCACAAAACAGAAAGCCAAAAGACGTTTTATCACAAATACTGCCAAAGAAAGGACAATGCATGACATATGCACTGCTACAGTGTGGTAAGCTTCATGCAGTATAATTGTTCTAACTTAGCATGGTCAAATGCAGAAAGTCTGGGTTCTGACCAGCCACTGCCTGGCTGTGTTCGTGGTCTGCTGGTCAGTACAAAGCCACAGGGCAGAGATGTTCTGAGACTTCATGACCACAGCTCATAGGGATACTCCCAAGTGGGACAGCTCTGAGTAACAGTGGTTAAAGATGGTTTAAAAAACATGATTTCTTCCACTTTATTCTTTTCGGTTGGATTTTTCCAAAATAAAGGTTTTTCAAATCCTTGAAAGGGAATTTTTGTCTTTCTAGGAAGAGCAAAAAATGGATTAAAGTCCCTCTCAGCATAGATATCTTGCAAAATGAGAGCCTGCTTCATGTCTGTATTTAATATGTACCACCAAAGGTATAGTAGAAACCTAAAACTTTTTTGTTTCCTTTCCAGTCACAATTAAGTCATTACATAACAAGTAAAACTGCAATGTCAGTGCTGTCTTAAGGGTAAGCTCCATGTGTGTCAGAGTGACTTTAAAGTTTTTGCCTTGTTAGAACATGTTCTGATAGTTTAATACACAACTCTCATTGTCATTCAATATGGGACTCTTTCTCTTTTCATATATAGCGAGGCGAGTAGCGCTTGATTAATCAGACTCATGTATCAAGCATCTTGCTTTTCTGCTTGCCATAGAATCTGTTTTTCATGCTTCAGCTAATAGACGCCATGCCCTGCTATCAAGATAGAGTTTCCCTAAATAAAGTGACTATTCATTTATTTGTCAAAGCTTCCCTGGGGAAAACTTCAGCACAAACTTGTACCATATTTTGTCATTTTATTACAATCATATACGTTAGAATTGTGTTATTATACTACCCTTAGCCTTGGCCCATATTTAATATGCATGAGGTTACGATAAGCAGCAAGCATGTTAGCTGGTATGTGCGCTTGACATAAGAATTATGAACTACCATTGATGAGATTTACAGTTTCATTTGCAGCATGCAGTCATTTATTGATCTGGAGGAGCTTATTAGCGATCCCTTCCACATGCTTTATCAACAACATGTAGCTGTCATCCCTCCTAAGCAGCAGGTTCCTGTGAGAAATCTATGGCTTTGTCACTCACTCTAGGGAGTTAAAGAATGCCCTGTCACAATACACAGCTGTCTATTTTATACAATATACATCATGACACAGCTTCAGGCTATGCTCTCACTATTCTACATTTTGGGGCAAGGACATCCTTTAACTTTTTTATAGATTGGCCCAAAACACTTCACATCATTGTCAATTCTTTAGTTTGAGGTAGTAAATATTCTACTTCTGCTTCTATTGTTTTTGTTCATTTAATTGCATTTTTAAGTAGATGTTTTGTTTTGTTTTTTAAAGTGGTCAGTGTCACTCAAGTCTGACACTATTTTGCATGTAGGTTTTGTATTTCATATATGTGTATAAGACAAGTTCATAAAAAGAGCAGCTGGTCAGCTATGCAAAATGTTAAATGGACTGGTTCTTATATAGCACTTTTCTACTCTTTCCGAACACTCACATCACTTTACACAACTTGCCTCATTCACCCAAGGACTTTTTTCTATGCTCTTTCTATGCAAGTGCTTTCTGTCCAACATTTGTGTGCATTTATACTCTTATAGACAGACTGGAGAGAAACCTGGGGTTAATATCTTAGCCAAGACTATACTCTTTGCATGCAGACTGGAGCAGACAGGGATCGAACCACCAACCTTCCAATTGGTGGTTCTGATGCACCTGAGCTACAGCCACTATTGAGGCAAAAGTGGGCATGTCTTCACTTCACCACAAGGAAAAGGCATACTCACATGAATTCTGTCTACAGCTAAGACTAAGCTTGTAAAGCAGTGACTCAAATGTTTATAACTTGTGAACTTCAAGTTGATTAAAATCTGATATTGATAAATCATATATTGGTTATCCCAACTATGTTTGTGATGATTCAGCGCCCAGAGCTTGACCAAATATACATGTAAGACACGTGATGTCAGTGGCTTGAAGCCTCATCTTTGCTCCATGTTTGAATTTTAAAACACGCATTTATCCCAGATCATTTATACAGCTTCGCTCTAACACATTTATTGGCCATCATCAGTCTTGCTTAAAGTATCCATGCATTAGAGATGGGGTTGCTGGGGGGGAAATTGCCCTAGTTTGATAATGAGGCCTGCAAGAGGTAGGTTGATGGCGGTGGGTGGGCTTGGGGAAAGAGACTCAGTAATTAAAGTGTACAGGTGATTCATTCAAAGAGAAGGCAGAGTATGGGAATGTGACAACATTGCAGTGAAGATGAAGCTTAATTGCAAATGTTGGCTATCTCTGAAATGAATTATTCTTACTGGGGTGTCCGTCTTAGCAGAAGCCGTGCTGTGAGGATGAGTTTATCTATGAGAGTTTTACTTTACTTTGTTTGTAAGTATAAATATAAAATATGTCTAAATCTTTTTTTTTCCTAATTTTTTCATACATGTAAATGATTCACATGATGGTCATCAGACTTGTGTACTGGCCAACGGTCATGATATAAGATTGTAAATATGATTTAAGGACAAATATTTCTTTATCTTATGCAGTTACATACAGTAGAGCACATCCTCACTCATGTTTATTAAAGCTGAAACGTAAAGCGTAACTTAATATCAGTAAACAATATCAGTAAATCATCTGTGGTCATGAAGTCCTTTGAGCGCCTAGTTCTCTCCCATCTCAGGACCCTCACGGCCCCCCTCCTGGACCCCCTGCAGTTTGCATA
>NW_005187567.1:826165-829030 GCF_000239375.1 Pundamilia nyererei
TAATGTTGTAAACCTGCTCAACATTTGGCAATAAACCCCATTCTGATTCTGATTCTGATTCTGATTCTGATTCTAAACACTCATATTTTACTAAATATCCCAATGATTTCTTTATAGCTTACCACCATTAAGGACAACCTTAACAAGAGTGTGCAATGTATTTAATTGAAATAGCACTTACAAGGAAGAATGTAGCCTTGAATGCCATAATAGCATGGCCTAAACCAGTGCACTGAACTGAACACTGATCTTAAATAGCTTAATACCATTAACTTGTCCACTCATTCTGTTTACAGCCTGAGAACCATCATCGTGTGCATCTTGTGACCAGTGGTTAGGAGATGCCATTGTAAATAGCTAATGGCCCAACATTTTTTAACTGTCCACATACAGACAAATCTTGTCTTGTACTTTCTTTTTTTTTCCAGCATAAAAAGTACCCTAAAACATGTCTTTAACTGTATTAATATTAAAAAACAAACAAACAAAAAAAAACATTGGATGCATTTCATAATTATTTCTGCCTACGGTGGTTCTGAAAACAGCAGCTTAAAGAAATTTGGTAGTTATTGTAATTGAACAAGTTCTGTGCTCCTAAAATGGAAAAAGGGCTGAAAAGTCAGAACGAGGAGAATTAATGCTCTAAAATGCAAAGGAAAATTCAAATATGAGGTCTTATAGAAAGTAACGGATTTGCAAAGTTTAATCCCTTTTTAAATAGACTGTACAGTGAAGCTAGTCCTTAATCTAGAGGAATTCACAGTCCATTTCAGATGTTTGGGCATAGTGGCTCCACAGGGGTGTCACTGTAATAACCCCGAGTAGGAATCCAGCTAGTCCATCCACAATAATTACTGTTATTACCAAGAAATGAATCTGGTCTATACTTAATAAGGCTCAGATGAAGACTTTCCTGACATGAACATGTTGACTTACTTTGATCTCAGTTGAAGAAAATGACACAAACTATCCAGTTCTCGTAACAGCAGTCCTGAGAATAAAATGTAATTCAAAATCTGTGTGCTATGTACATCCACACAGCTATAAACAAAACCATGTTCTTTTTCCTGCATAATAAATATTTATAAATATTTATAAAAAGTATTTTTCTTAAGTATATTTCAAGTGTTAGAAAGGTGTATGGAGATATGGAACACCATTCTTCTTTTGATGATTGTAGTGGACAGTTTTGCGTTACAAGCCCTGTGCTACTGGAAGAGACTACTTCCATCACAACATTAAATTGATTTGTTCCCTCTAATGGGATACATGAACCAAAACCATAAATATATATGTATAGCTTTGTACAGTACCATTAGATACACAAAGTAAATTTGTGTAACCAAAACATAAAAACTGTAGTGGAATCTTTTGTGGTCAGAGAGGTAAGATCCGCCAACATGTTTCAGAAAGAACTCTGCATTGCTTTTTAACTGTGAATAATTAATTCCAGGGGCTGAAAAAAAATTAGCTATTCATGACCTTGATAGTGCACACATTAAAGAGGGTAGCGTTTGCTAAACGTGAAATTATATGCGACTAGAAAGGCATAGCTACATCACTGAAGTCACCCCAGAGTAAACAAACGAGTTCAGCAAGCAGAGGAGGGATTACCATATCTCCACTTAACTTATTTTATCCTGTGAGAATCATCAATATTAAAGGGTAAGGAGAGGGAGAGAAAGTGCTGAGGTGGGCTTTTAGCAGCAGGGTGAACCACTGTGTTTAAGGAGAGAGATAAATGAAAGATCTCCCTGGAATCTACAAAGAGAGTAAATATAGTCGTTTCATCCTTTCTTTTAACTACACAAGGTCTCTTCATTTTAAAATAGTTTAATGCAGTTTGATGTAACAATCATCCACATTCCCGTCCTCTCGTGTTATTGAATAACTTCTTATAGGTAATGTGTTTGTGTTGTCAACCTTTTTGTTTTCCTGTGCAGAAACAGACAAACACAAATATTGACTGGACAGTTTTGAACATATCTGCAGCCATGGTAATATTATTATTAAATCAATCATGGCTACATTTTGCAGGTCATTGCAGTTTTGACACATAAACACAGTGATTCTAACTGAGGCGTGACCTGTGTTTTTGTGCCTTTGGGCAATAAAGCCAGTGAATATGCTGTGCTTGCCTGTCATACCAGTATTTTGTACCATACAGAGGTAGACAGTGCCCCAGGGCTATCAGAGTCAGCATGATGTCTTTGCCAGATAAATAATCCTACAGGGACAAGTACTGGATTGCAGATCTATGGACTTTATTTCTGTTACTTTACTTCTCTTAACTTATCTGTCAGTCAAAAGGGTGTGACATTAAACAGCACACACACACGCACACACACACCCACCACCACCACCAATACAGTGTTTTCACACATGCCACACACATGCTAGTCAAGGCAGACACAGCCCAGGAGGAGGCCACTTGTTACACAGCCAACCTCCAGCTGATATAAGTTATTGATATTTTCCTGGCTGCTATTAAAACTTTAAAGAGGCTGTGATTAGATGGCTCTCAAAGCCTTTATTTAACTGTATAAAGGTGTCCCTGGTGTGTAGCACTTTGGGGCCATACAGGTATAACGAATGAACATCTGTGCTGCGGTCCTCCAAATCTTGGGTTCCATGTAAAGGACTTTACCGCTACTTTCTAAAGTTGTTCATTTACATCCTTAAATCTATTAGTAATGTTAGTAATTCCATAATGTAGTGTGATTTAATTCTGTTACACTATGCCTCCAAAATGCTTACTTTATGTTTAGTAAACTGTAATATTTGTTCTAGGTCACACAATATCCATTTCCCCCCCCACAAATAGTAGAAGTTGTGTTTAAGCCAATTGTCTGTCACTGGAAACAT
>NW_005187567.1:829059-837580 GCF_000239375.1 Pundamilia nyererei
GAAAGAAAGAAAGAAAGAAAGAAAGAAAGAAAGAAAGAAAGAAAGAAAGAAAGAAAGAAAGAAAGAAAGAAAGAAAGAAAGAAAGAAAGAAAGAAAATGTTAAGTTTGCATTTCATGTTTTCCCAGTCTTGTTTATGGTAAAACTGCATTATGCCACTATGGTATTAACCTGCACTATAAGTATGTAAAGTCTTTGAACCCATTATTTTTTGGACTTTTTTGGACAATTTGCAGGAGTAGACTTCATTTTTATTGATGCCTTTGCTATACAGCAGAAAAAGATGGCTCAATTTCATGGCCACGTTTCATCTCTTCACATCGTCTACATAATTTCGCTGTCATGTTTGCTGCCAAACTATCAACATTTTTCAGTCAGGAGGAATTTATTTGGAATGATGATGTCAGTCATTTGTCTCATACAAGGTATCTTTTTTTATTCTTTGGGGTCCATTTATAGATGCTTCACACTGGACTGTGACAGACATTAGTGTGCGTCAGTACCATCTTGGACAGTGCTAAAGAATCATGACTCTGATGGTAGGGAAATATGAGGGTAATTTTACTGCAAATAAAGAGTACACTGTGCTCCTTTAAGGCATTTAAGGCAGTGAAATACAGTTGAGCCCCTCAAGAGATCACAGGGTTTGGTTTTGGATTTTTTTTGATTGATTAATTGTTTGCTTGTTTATTATTTTGATCTTATAGTAGTCACAGTGGAATGCCTCATGTTTATGTAGCAATCCAGAATGTAGAACTTTGGCTGCTATTGCCTGACCAGAGTAATAAAGCATATATTTAGAAACAAATTCACAGTTACATAGACAGGTATAATAAATTAATCTTCTAGTAGTTGATACCACACCAAAGCTTTCATGGTAACAATAAGGATGTGGTAAGAAAATGTAACTGACAATTAAGTATGAAACCAGGGCTTTTAGAGTACTGTTTGATACTCATACCGAAAACCTGAAGTAGGGGAAATATCTCTGTGTATTACTATGTTCATTTATATTGTATACATTTACTTCTTTATTTATTTTTAATTAGCAGCTGTATTATTGTTCACATGTTTGCACAAAACCTGGGATCAGCGCTGAGGAGTAGAAAGCCTAGTCTAGGGTCATTTCCCTGTGCACTGACCATTCTTATTATAAGGCAGCTGGAATCATGGGAACTTTTAATGTTGTGGTTACAGTAACACGAACAGGCCACAAACAACACCCGTTAGTCTCAGCCCCCCCCCCTAATAATTCATTATTTTCTCCATTATGATCTCTCATTCACTTAATATTCACCCTTTCTTCCGCCTCCCTTGTCTTTTGGTCTTTCCTTCCTCTGAAACACCAACTGAAGCCCTTCAGGCTCACCGTATGCTGAACACTATCCTCTAAGACTATGAAAGGTTTAGGTGAAAGATGAGCTTTACGCAAAACAACTGTCTAATAGCTTGGAAACAGATATGCTGACATAACATCTGTAATGTCAAAATATCTTAATATGACAAAAAACAATAAAACAAAAACCCAAACAATAAAAAAAAATGTATGCAACAATTTATCCCAGTGTGTGTTTGTGTATATATATATATCTCTCTCTCTCTTTCTCCCTCTAAACATTTTTTTAAACACTTTTGCACTACACGAGTAGATAGAAATTTGGGATATAAATTATTTATAACCTCACTGAAGATTTTGTGACAAAAATTATGTAACAACCTCAGACAAGGTTTAGTAATAGCAGTCTATTGACAGAGGAGTCTCCCTGAGGTTTCAGAACAGCTTTCATTAAATTCTTAATTTAAAAAAAAAAACTACAGAAGCAGATAGAAGTAAGTGTGCTATACCACTGAATGGAGCAGTTTATTACTTTCAATTTACAACAGATTGTTTTTGTGTGTTTTTTCAGGGGATTTTGTGGAAAACTTTTTTTTATTACCACAACACAAATTATAATTTAAAAAAAGGAAAAGAAAGCTAAAAATGTAAAAAATACAGTTGTAATGAAATTCTCTAGTAATTCATTAAAGGTGTTTTAACAGCTCACAGGTAATTTTGGTGAGGACTTTTATGGTATTTCCTTATTTCATGGTAGATTTAGATGGTAGCTTCCATGAAACACTTATTTGTCTTTCCACCAGCAACTGCTTCATGTCTCTTTTTTCTGCCCCACATTCCTTGTTATTCGTTTTGTTTTTGTACCACTAGTGCTTCTGTCTTCCTTGATTTTCTTTCTGCCTTCAGTCTTTTCAAGCTTCCTTTACCTTCCTTACTTTCTTCTATTAATTGCACAGCTTTGTGGGCTGTTACAATTCCTGAGGGAGGTTCTACCTTGAAGAGCCAGTTTTGGAAGTTGGCTCTTTCCACAAGTACCACGTCCAATTTGGCCCATCTATGGTGGAAAAGCGGAGTGGCGACCACATAATGACCACTGTCTGAGGGCCTGGCTAATTTTTCATGTTCAAACAGGCGGCTGACTCCTGGACCCAGACTAGGTCTAATGTAAGGTTTGTAAGTGCCTCCAGAGGTCATAAAACACAGTAACCTGTGCGTCTGATCTCTTTTATGTAATCTAAACCATGACTTTCATGACAGCCTGCTGTGGCAGTGATAAATTCACTAAGATACATTAGAAAAGAGTCTTAACACATTTTCCTAGAAAAGTCTGTGTCTTTATCAGTTAATTTAACACAAGACTGCTTGGCATAATAAAATAAACTTTTGCCAATATGTTCTTTCAAAAAAAAACAACTCATTTTTAGATTATGCATTTTTAAAAATCTACTCTCTTCTTCTGCACCGATCTCATCATTTCTGAAACAGAGGGGGTAATTTAGGTGGTGTGCACACGAAAACCAGTTTTCCTTGCTAGAAATGCCAGGCGCTCATCTGAAAACACCCAGCTGGGACCACTTGAGAGCATTTTGGAAGCTCAGTGTTTTATCAGCTGTGAAAATTTGGTTGCTGTGATACAGAACTTGCTTGAAAGTAATGTGTTGGAAAGGAAAGTACCAGAGTCTAGCTGACTGCTGCTTACCTGGTAGACCCACAGTACAAACTCAATTGAGTAATACACCCAGTTATTCTCTGTAACTCTGTTTCATCGTTTTATTTAAAAATTTGACTGGATTCTCTACATCTGACATCTTGCCGTGTTGGACCTCATGCTCCTCATCACTTGCTCAGTGCAGGTGTTGAAGAACATTTAAAAGGTGTGCATCTGTTGGAATTCCAGACAGTGTCTTGATAGTCCTGTGAGAGTAAAAATATTGTGGTGTGTTGGGGGATTGTTGTATAGGTAATAATATAGTTTCTCCTTTGCTTTCCTTTGCCTTTGCTAATAGAACTTGAACACTTGAAGTAGGATGTAAAGTCAGTCTAGTATTTGTCCACTTCAGTTTCACTATAATTGGATACCTTGGTAAAAATAATGATAAAGAAAGAAAGAAAAAAAGAATAAAAGAAAATAAAAGAAATAGTTAAAATAAAAATAAAAGAAAAGAAATAAAAGAAAATAAAAGAATAGACAGTTATGAGCTACTTCATTTAATTCGTGGAGATCTGAAAAAAAAAGGGTTATAATCACTTTAACCATTATAATCACCTTGCCACAGTGTTAGTGTTTTTAGCATCTTATAAAAACCAATCTAGCATAAGTGGGTGAAGTTTCACAACAGAAACTTCACCCACTGGTTTTGGACTCTGCATTAGAGCATTGAACATCTTGCTTTTTTGAAGCCAGAAATGATCTTACATGAGACGGTAGACTGCACAAGTTTTCAGCTAATAATAGCTAGCTTGGTTAAAAAAGACCTTTAATAAACTTTATCTGTGCAGCTCAACACACAGAGACAGTGAGTACAAAGTGACAAATAAAATCACTGAAACTGAAGAACAAACTTCTTGGACAGTCTGGACCATGCTGTTAATCAAAGCACCTGTCGCTCTAACTCAATTATGCAGATGGATGAATATAAGAAGAAGAAAAAATCACCCCAATCATGGTTTTTATTACAGATGTCAAAACAGGCTTTAATTAATTTTCTAATGCTGTAAATTTGAATATTTATCATAAGAGTTTAGGTGAGTTTAGACTCCCTTTCAGTACCAAGTGGTACAAAGAGGAACTGCAGTTGTGGGTTGGGTTTTTCAGCTCTGGATGTTGCCCCATGGTAAAAATACAATGCTCCTAACATTTTGGCTTTATAAAAACACTCCTGAGTAAATGCTCCCTTATGTTAGCAGTTTTATTTTAGAGCTTGAAAACATGTCAGCTAACCCTTATACATATTGTCTGAAACCGAAGGCTATTACTCTTGATTCTGTCATGTTCCCATTAGTTCAGCGATAGGTGTTTATGTACATTTTCTTTTGACCACAGCTCCCCACAGAGCAGCTGCTCTTAGCTTTTGGGGCCTGTTGCTTGAGTTCTTCACTCTCTTTCCAGCCTGTCCAAGTGACGTTGGCTTTTTGGCCTGATTCTGTGTGGTTTTGCTCCAGTAAACTGCACACAAATCATGCTTCCAGCAGGCAGAAAGATAAACATCCTAAATGTATTAGCAATAGCATTCTCACTGCAGTATGGCAAAGAAATGAAAATATGGTTTTGGAAGGCAGTGCATCATAACTGTTAAATACGGAGTCTGCTACACTTTGTGGGGGTCACTTCAGATTTTAAATAGGTTAGTGGAAAGTATGCAGCAAAAACAAATGTCTTGCGTCATCTCAATCCTCTAATTATTAGTAGGGATAAAAAGAATAAGACACGCAGATGAGCCGCAGTAAGAATAATAGACCACCTCTATTGTGACCTAGACAATCCATTATGTAAATGGAAATATTCACTGCTCATATTGTGTTAGCCGTCTATATTAATTTCTACTGTGTATTTGTGGGTGCGGTGGTTTACCTCCTTGTGTTTACAGTGAGTTGTGAAAATAAAACAAGATGTAAGACAAATCCACAGTGAAGAATTGCCCCTTTAGTATAATTCTTGTACAGTATAATAAGTATATCTTATTGTAGAAGAATATGTCTTAATTATTTTGAGTGATCACCTTTGCACCACTGTTGTGTGTAGCCACATAATTACTTTGCCACCCAAATACATTCTGGCAGAATAAGGTAACCTATTGTTATGATGTGTCATTGTTCAAAAAAACAACAGCATTTCACTGACTTATATGAACTTTCTTCAGGAACCTTAAATCAAATTTTAACCCTAAAACTTAATAGCCCCCTAAGAACCAAGGAAAAAAGAACCTTCCTATTGAACTTTGTTTGTGATTTCCTGCCTCTTTGGAGCTAAAAGAGGCCACCCAAACACATGAGATATCAATTGAAAACCCAGGATGCCCTCTATTTAGCGCATCAGGACTAATAGGGTAGTAATAGGGTAATAAGTCAAAAGATACAGACCAAAAACAAATGTCCATTACAGAGGACATAAATAAATAGGCTGGTTCTCAGGAGCATATAGAAATATATGATAATCTGCCACAGTCTTCCTCTTCCTGTAAGTGAACACCACAATAAGTGATAATCTGTTGCAGTGTTCCCATTAGCCTTTAGGTAATTTACATCATAATTCTTATAGTGGATCACTTTGTCTTGCACATCATCTTTTAAACCATATCCAGTAAACATACGGACCCGAACTGTTCATTCTTGCACTGACAAGCTCTTTCTCGCTTACTCGAAATGCCTCTTTGTGGATTTCCTGTGTGAGGAACACAGACTAGTCAGCTTCTCAACGAATCCGGACTTTTTCTTGAGGTCTTCTAATGAAGGGTGTTGTTACTGCAATACAGGATGTAGCTCACTGGCATCTTCGTGTACAACTTAAAACTTGAAACCTCAATGAAAGTACCTTGTGGCCTTGTGAAATGCGAATGAAGAACTGCTTTTTAACAATTAAAAAAAAACTTCAAGCAAAGGAAAAGACTAATGCGAGAAAGTTTTCCTCGTGTAGTCATTTCATTACTATAACAGTTGTGGTTTTAGAAGGTGATTACACTGCATGCTCTGCAAATTGTCAGTCTAAAAAGAGTTATACATGTTTTGAATATGTTAAGCACAACTGTTGTTAATGGGGCAGTGCTCAAGGAGATGAGTGGGAGATGTGTTTTCTAATGCAGAACAACTAGACTATGTACTCTCAAACACTGAGGTCTATTCAGACACATATTCAATATAATCTCTATTTTAAAAATGTTTGATACTCAAATCTGCACTTAAGGAAGCATGGGTTTCTCATTGCCCTTGCTGACATACAATATCCCAATAATTGAGTTGTATTTATGCCAGTGACTGGAAATCTAATGCAAATGTGACGCAAAACAGGGCAACCTAAAAAGATGGTTGGAAAAAGAAAGGGCAGCTACTGCACTTCTGGGATTGTGGCTATACAGTAGCTGCCAAAACTGAGACAAACCCAGTAATTCACCCAAATGTTAGTCTGTTAATTCATGGTATCTATACCAGACAACTGTAACACCAACAAGAAATCTAAAAAGACACAAATGCACAACAAAGAAACTGAAAAGCAGTGGTTAATTCTGTTCTGCATTTCTGAAGAAAATAAAATATTTTTGGGTGTGAAAAATCTATGTTAGTTTAAAAAACACATTTGCCCACTTGTACATAAAACTTCAGATCATCTTTTTGTGCACCACAGACGATTTAAGGGGAAACACTGAGATTGATGCAACAAATTGACTTCTAAGTGAACAAAAATTACAGTCTTCTTTTAACACTTAGTAGGTTTGAGTTAGACATCATCGACATCATCAGTAAAAAGCCA
Organism: Pundamilia nyererei; assembly: GCF_000239375.1. Classification (NCBI taxonomy): domain Eukaryota; kingdom Metazoa; phylum Chordata; class Actinopteri; order Cichliformes; family Cichlidae; genus Pundamilia; species Pundamilia nyererei. The sequence continues at coordinate 835,858 of NW_005187567.1, forward strand.
TCAAATGAATTTTAACCAATATTACCACTTTCATCTACACTAGGATGATGTGTCCTAAATCAATAAGTAATCAAAACAATGTATTTACATTTACTGCCAAAAAATGCACGGTAGTTTAACACTGCACAAAATAAACCTGTGAAAGTTAATGACCTGAAAGCTATTCTATTATAAAATGCTCTTAATCACAAAATCCGAGTAGACAATTGGAATAACAAAGGAAGCTTCAGAGAGAAACGTATTAACAAAGACACCTCTAACCTTAAAGGACACACATTTGTTTATGTCTGGATGTGTGTATATTTTTTTGAGTGGGGGAGGAGGAGCTGTCAGTGGCTTGTCTCATCTGTTGGCAGGCCTTCCATCCATCAGGGCTTAAGTAGTTTTCCAACAGTACATTGACCTTGAGTGCCTGGTATCGATTTCCTGTGGTGTCGCACTGAGAGGGGTCGTTACCACGTGGCCCCTGCCGTGGGGTGTGATCAGGAACAGATTCTTGAAATCCCGATGCGATGGTGATGGATCGGCAGCCTCTGCAGACCATCAATCCTCACCTACCATAACCAGGGTGACACCTGAACTGAATTTATCATCATACAAGCCACAGACGTGGCAAAGACAAGGATGCACTGTTACACTGTCAAATAAACTTTCACGCAGGTACAAACAAATACACACTCAGTTGTGTGTACCATATCTGACCTTAGCTGAGAGCATATCCTTTTTCTATCTACGGTGGGCCCGTGATTAAACTGAGGATAGAATTTAGATTGCTGATGTGACAAGATGATGTATGACTAGATAAGAGTGTGTCCAGATATAGTTGTTCAGCTACATATAAAAGGCATCAACACAGTAGTAAAGATATCCTCTCTGTCTGTGTGACATTGTAAAGAGGAGAAACTGAGCGAGCGCAAACTTCTTTAGCATTTAAAGACAAAAGCTCAAGTGACCTTACATGACTTGTCATCACTGGGTGTTATGAGCAGGTTTATTCTTATGATAGAAAGGTTATAAAATCAGGTGAAAAAAAACACTCTCCTTTTTTAAAAAGAAATTAAATTTGTTGTATCTATATTTTCTGTATCCCTGATATTGTCTCTCTGAGCAACAACCATGGTGATAAATTCAGTTCAGGTACCTGTATTATTTGCTTTGTCGTAGAGGGAGTAGTCTGTCGTGCCCTCCAGACCACAGCTCAGAGCCACAGCTGTAGGCCCCATGTGGAGGACATCAGCTTACAAGTGATACCCAACAGAAAGCTCTCACAGTACAATGCTCCTTTTCTCTGAGTTCCCCAACAGGCACCACACATGAGATTGAGCCAGAGATTTTAAGAGCAAGCAGATACACGCACACACACACACACACACACACACATACACACACACTCGTCCAAGTTCTTATATACTTATTTCATTAACTCTGACAGCAAAAGAGATTAATGCAACGCACCAGTAATAGCAAAAAAGCAGAGTCTAGAGGCCCAAAACTTCTCCATATGCAGATGCCTCACTCCCAACATCCTCACAGTAAGACCTGGATTAGGTAGCATCAAAGGAAGACGACTGTAATCAATCGATTTCTTTTTTAATGTTAATTCTTTCATCAAAAGTAAAACTTTAAATTACTCTTACTTTTTATTTTCAATTAAGATAGATAGATAGATAGATAGATAGATAGATAGATAGATAGATAGATAGATAGATAGATAGATAGATAG
>NW_005187567.1:838412-893949 GCF_000239375.1 Pundamilia nyererei
GAGACTGTCCAAGCCGGGGCTCGAACCGGCAACCTTCCGATTACAAAGCGAACTCCCAACTCTTGAGCCACGATCACCCCATGATAAATGACAGCACTTAAAAATAAACCTATGGCGGCATCAGCTTGCATAGTTTCCTTCATATTTGCGGTTTCAGTGTGGTACAGTAAATACATAAATAAAGGCATTGGGTTGGAGGAGTTGCAATGAGTCTTCCTGTTTCCACTTGTGGTGTCCTTGTCCGTGGTCTGCTTCTGGCTGCACAGGCTGTTGTAGGAACAGCTTCTCTCTGTGCACCACATAATTCAGCCTGGGAGGTAAGCTCACCCCCTACAGCAAAGTCGAGACAAGACATTGCTCAGTTCTTCCACTACTCCATGTACTTCTACATGAATTAGTGGAAGAACATGTAACCATCCACATTTCTTTCTTTTTTTGACAGAAACAAGCTTGGGAATCGTGGCTTTTCGAGTTGTTATAGTTAAAACGTCTGTATTTTCTGATGAATTTTCTTATAAAGACATAAAAAATAAATAATAGCAATATGCTAACAACTACACAGGGAATTTTCAGGACTCTACAATCCTTTGTTCATATGTCTGTGTCCTTCCAACCACTGTGCGCCATTCCTCTGCCTCTCTCTCCGAACATTGACAACAGCGTAATTTGAACTGCTTTTCCCAGGGGCCTAATCGTTTACTTCCTGCTTGCAGAATATGCAAGTATTGATTAGATATCAGACCCTAATTGGGGTGCAATCTCTCTCACCCTCAAATGTTCAAATCTATGATGGAAATGGCAGAAAGTAAATAAACTAATAATACTTGTAAATAATTCTGGCCACTTGCCCTGCCACCACATAAGTACATTGTCTAATATTCATTCTTTCATTTTAAACCCAAGCCTTTAAGATCACAACAGTGGAACTAAACTTTGCTTTAGCAAACATCTGCCTATTAGATCCATGTAAGTGATAGTTTCACTCTCTGTATTGTATGTAAAAGGATTGACCTACATGACCCCCAGCTCTAGAAAGCCTGCACAGCTTTCTGCTCTGCTTGGCCTCTTTGGAATACTGTGGGCGGCTCCGGGCACACGGTGCAGAGCATGGCTGGAATGGGAATAGACAGTTAATGGGCACTTACAGGATGGTGAAAACATTTTCCTCTGGAGATTGTGTGGTTTGGAGATTTCTCAGCAGGACGTAGCATAGCCAGTGTCCTGCCACTCACTGCCTCTGTGTCTATGTCTATTTTTTAGTGTACTTACCCAGTTTCTCTTAATTTCTGGTGTAATACCATTCAGCTGTCGGCATACCTCAATGGTAAATTGCAACTGCTGGTATGCTGTTTACTTATGCCTATCTGCCCCCCTACTAACTTTATTTTTCCTTCATTCATCCCATGGCACTCCACTGGACAGGTTTGGCACACACCAAAACCAGTCTGCTTATGGTGTGTCTGAGGGTCTGGATTACAGTGGAGCTTTTCGCTCACTGCCCAGCAGTGTCTGGTGATGGGTACTGGCTGGGCCCCAAGCCTCACGTCCACTCCAGACCAGACATATGAGAATGCCTTTGAGTCTGGTGTCACCTCAGGATACGTTGGAGTCAGCTGCACATTTTCCGAACCCTTCGTTCTGCTTTTTACTATACTGCTATATCTCTGTCCATTTAATCCACACCTCATATAAGTTTGGACTTCAACCTTAATATACAGTAGATTTTATGATCTATAAAAAGCACTTTCCCACTTTCACTTTCATGTTTTTTTTTTCACTGAATATTTTTTGCTAATGTTAGGTAAAGTGTTTGCACTGATTCCTACTTTTCCACAGAACTGTAAAATTTTCCAATTGATTGAAAAACAGCAAAAAATCTGAGGCACAGATTAGATCACTTCAGTTGTAAATGCTGAAGAACATACAAAGGCTAACGATGGCTAATGACTGCTGACATCTCAGCATTGTAGACTGTTTTCTGCCACAGTACAGAATATGCCACAGAGGATTGTTGAAGTGTAGGTGCTTATTCTCCGAGAGTGAAGGATATGTGTGCCTGTGGGAGGGGTGAAATCTGCAATGGAAGGCAGAAGTGTCCAAATGTGACCCCCTCAGCAGAACCATCCAACTCTAAAGGCTATCTAATTGACTGGACGGTGCTCTCCTGCCTCTGTCCATCCTCCCCCAGTCCCTGTGGATAGCCATCAGATGGATTGTGTGAACTTGCCCCTAATCAAGACCCATTCACCACTAATGAGAGGACGGTTAATGACCAAATAATGTGTGTACATTAGGTCAGTGTGTCAGTAAGGCAGAGGGATGCATAAAGCTTTAGACAAGCAGGAAGCTTAAAATTAAAGTAGTCAGATTTAGCTGATATGGGGGAAAAAATCAGCTTTTGAAAATGAATAACAATAAACTGAAAATAAAGAAAATACTTGCTTACTTTTTGCTTTTTAAACATTTGGAAAGCTGACTCTAAAAGTATTCTCTGTCTATGAAAGTGGCTTGTTTTCTACTAAATTTATTTGGTAACACATTCAACATTATATTTGTAAGATGTTATGAAAGCTCACTCATCAGAGAAACACTCTCTAAATAGCTGAACCCATTTGAGAACTCATATCAGTTGTCTCACGAAGATGCAGATAATTTTCTTGCCCACTGGCTAGGCCATAGTTGCACATCAGTCATTGCTCACAAATTTAGATATATTTTTATGTATCTAAATGTGCCATTTGTTTTAATACCATGATCACAATGTTACTGACGTCCCCACCATCAACACACTTTAAGCATGAGGAGGAAAAATGAATGTGTTAATGGTGTAAGTGGAACAATGGGATATAATTATTTTATTACAGAGCAAGTATCTCCATGCCATCAACTGGAAGTAACACAAAGCTGATGCTCAAAAAAGGAACTTTATGCATGAATTTGTAATTAATTTGAATTGTAATTAATTAATCTGCATTCTGTTATTCTATCAGGTCATCTCTACAAAAGTTTAAGAAACAAAGCAAAGAAAATTACCAATTAGTAAAAGAAACAATATTACAAATGTAACTGATAAGCTTCCCTAGAGTTACCACCAAACTTGGTAGTGAGACCTACATTTGGTAGGGGGAAATGTTCATGGTTAAATGTAAAACAATAGCCTAAATGCAGGCTCAACTATAGCTCTGTTGGTTGAGCAGGAAACATATATGCCAAAAACCTGCTGAAGCTTGGGTTCAACTCTGCTCTAGAACATTTCCTCCCTCCTGTGTTTCTACTCTGCTTGCACCATAATGCTAATAAAATATAACCAGAAATTGTGTTTTTAGGCTCTAATATAACTCTCATTTTGGTCTCCATCTTTATGAGTCCATAATATGATGTTAATAGATCTATTTAAAACTGGAAACCTGGAAGTAGTAGAAATAAGGTCAATGACAAGTTTAATGAATCCTGAAACATCTCTCTCCAACTCTTTGGGATGCTAGGTGTCCTCATGAGAATTTAGAACCAGACTACTATTTAAAATGCCCTGGATGACCATTTTCCAGTCTCAAATACCCCTTTCAGAGTCCAGGTTAGTGTAATAAATGTCTATTTCTAGCTGATTGTGTGTCATCCTTGGACCGGATTAGTTAGCAGGCAGCGGGACCTCTGATGGACCAACATACCCTCTTCTGCCACAGGAGAGACAAGCATGAGGATTCATCCATCATTGCTTTTATGAAGACCTTCCTCAAGGGAATGAGCAACTACTGACTGCTTTGCTAGGGTTGGAGATGAACCTCTGGGGTACATCCTGGTCTTGTTTTCTTGAAACTGTGAACTGGATTTGATTTTGATTGCTTGATTAGCTAAATGCAAGGCAATTTCAAAAGCTATGCCTAAATAGATAAGAGCTGTAAGTGTTTGACACTGTTGCTTTCACTTTCAGTAGCACACTATAGGGTTAAGCAGAGTGCTGCTCAGGCTGGATTGTATTCTCTTCCTCCACACTGTGCGGGGCCAAGGAGGGGGAAGGGAAACAGGAGATTTATGTCCTTCTGTGACACATGCTGCTCTAGGTCTCATGTTAGTGGAAAATTAGATGTTTAAGAGTCTGGCAGAGAAATACAGCTCTCTTTAAATCCTCTGCTTGTCAGCCAGTGTAACAGCATTATAACTAAAGTCCAGCATGATAATGCTTTTAATGACAGCAATATGTCACCTTTTCAGCAGATTTTCATGGTTCTTTTACTCTGTGTCCAAGTGAAGCCCTCAGCTGTTTAAAATACAGCTTATATGATGCTTTATGACTGGTCATGTTAGGCACCTACAAGAAAAAATGTAACTTGACTTGAAGATGAACGTAAAAAATAAAGGGTTTTTGTCGCTTTGACCTGATTAATATTCAGACAGCAAGTTCACTGACAATGGAAGCCCAGTTTATCAACGTGCCTGCCCACTCTGCCTGTACACAGAAAGGTCTATGAGTGAAAGTGGCTCATAATGCTTTACCTAAGGTCTGTGGGAAAATGACTTGGGACATAATTTGGCAATCTTTTCCAAACAAGAAGTCACAATTCCATACTTTCCACCCATGACAGTTAGCCTTTGTCCATCCAATCTGACATTCCCATAATGCCCACGTGTTTCAGATGCCTCCCTCTTCCTTGTTTCTTCAATTCTGTGTCTGTTTACTTTCTAAAGGGCTCTCTCTGCCCTCTGTTCTCAGCCTTGCTGCCCACTCTTCTGTAGGAGAAGAATGGAGACTGTAGTAACTGCTGGACTTCTCGATGATGCTGAGGCTTGTGCCATAAGATACACGGTCCAGAAGCTTTTGAACCATCCATCCAACCATTCTCTTCTGCCTATCCTTTTTCCCATTACACAATTTTTGTTCTTCAAACTGAGTTTCATCACATTTATTTTGAATACAAAATGTAAATGTCATATTTAAATACCAAATACCAAAAATGATCAAATATGCGATCCTCAGTGTTGTTTATCAGAAGGACGGCATTGGTTTGGGTTGTCTGGAAATAAACCAAGACCCTACTAAGGAAAATTGAAATTTTCAAGTCGTCGAAATGATCAAATTTATCTATAAATGTTCATGGCTGCCTCTTTTCAGTGATATACTAGTAGCCCAAATCTGATTTTTGCAGATGATGTGGTTCTGTTGGCTTCATCGGGTGAGGGCCTCCAGCTCGCACTGGAACGGTTCGCAGCCGAGTGTGAAGCAGCGGGAATGAGGATCAGCACCTCCAAATCTGAGGCCATGGTTCTCAGCCGGAAAAGGGTGGAGTGCCCACTCCGGGTCGGGGATGAGTTCCTGCCCCAAGTGGAGGAGTTCAAGTATCTCGGGGTCTTGTTCGCGAGTGATGGAAGAAGGGAGCCGGAGATCGACAGACGGATTGGGGCTGCAGCTGCAGTAATGCGGACGCTGCACCGGTCCGTCGTGGTGAAGAGGGAGCTGAGTGTAAAAGCGAAGCTCTCAATTTACCGGTCGATCTACGTCCCTACCCTCACCTATGGCCACGAGCTGTGGGTAGTGACCGAAAGAACGAGATCGCAGATACAAGCGGCAGAAATGAGCTTCCTCCGAAGGGTGGCTGGCCTCTCCCTTAGAGATAGGGTGAGAAGTTCGGCCATCCGGGAGGGGCTCAGAGTAGAGCAGCTGCTGCTCCACATCGAAAGGAGCCAGCTGAGGTGGTTCGGGCATCTGACAAGGATGCCCCCTGGGCGCCTCCTGGGTGAGGTGTTCCAGGCATGTCCCACCGGGAGGAGGCCCCGGGGCAGACCCAGGACACGCTGGAGAGATTATATCTCTCGGCTGGCCTGGGAACGCCTTGGTATTACACTTGGAAGCTGGAGGAGGTGGCTGGGGAGAGGGAGGTCTGGGCCTCTTTGCTTAGGCTGCTGCCCCCACGACCCGGCCCCGGACAAAGCGGATGAAGATGGATGGATGGATGGATACTAGTAGCCCAGCATGAAACCCACAACAACAAAAACTGAAAAAATTAGGGGTTTTTTTAACGAAAGGGTAGATTTAGTCTGTCAATCACAAAGGTTCTATGAATGTCAAAATTAATAAATGTATATGTGGAAAATAGGCTAAAATATCAACGGAAGCAGTAAAGTTAATGTAGCAGTAGTTCAAGCAGAGTTTTTTTTTTCTTTTGCAAGAACATGTTCATACAATTACCAAGAAAAGCAGTTTCACTTCACAGCTGAGATGTGACTGCAGCAGAGGATATCTGTGACCTTATAAGGAAATCTGGATGTTGACATCTGCTCAATACTCTGAAGTTTGAGCTTTAGGGTACTTTCACAAATGGGTTTCCCAATTTTTCAGAATTCAGTTGAATTCAGTTCAGTTTAGTTCATTGTTATGTATATAGTATCACAACAACAGTTGCCTCAAGGCATTTTTTATATTATATATCTTATTATATATATAATTGTTATAACCCAACAATCAGCATATCCCCTTATGAACAAGCGCTTGGAAACAGTGGAAAGCAAAAACTGCCTTTTAACAGGAAGAAACATCTGGCACAAACAGGATCAGGGAGGGGCAGCCATATGTGTGGTGAGTTAAGGGTGAGGGGAAAAGAAGCAAGCAGAATGAAGAGAAGTTATTATATTATGGGAGAAATATGGTCTCTCTTTCTAGTCCCTGTCAGATATTCTCACTACAGCATTTTGGATCAACTGAAAGCCCTTTAAGTAGTTTTTAGGACAACCCGATCATAAAGAATTACAATAGACCAGCTTAGAAGTACTAAATGCATGAACTAGTTTTTCAGCTTCACTCCGAGCCAAGGTATTTCTAATTGATCAAATATTATGCAAATACAAGAAAGCATATTTGTTTAATATCCACATTAAAGGAAATGTCCAGGATTCCTTACAGTGTTACTGTAGGCCAAGGTAATACCATCCATACTAAGTATCTGGTTAGACACCATGTTTCTAAGATTCTTAGGGCCAGGTACAAAAATCTCAATTTGATGGGTTTGTGTCATCTGGCTTCATGGACAAATAAAGTTGTGTATCATCTGCGTAGCAATAAAAACGCATGCTATGCCTTCTAAGAATACATGATTGAACACATAATGTTCTAATCTCTGTTGTACAAACTTTACAAACTTGCAGTCAATGGTGCACTGAGTGCACTGAGGTTTAGCGGGACAAGCATAGAAATTAGTCCACTGTGAGAGGCCACAACAAGATCACTTTTTTTTAACCTGCATTAGTGATGTTTCTATACTGTGATGACAGTTTTACAACTCATCTTTCAAGAATTTTTGAAAAAGAAGGAAAGTTGGAGATTGGCCTATAATTAGCTAACACAGCTGGATCAAGTGACAAGTAATCGTTTTTATTACCGCTCCTTAAAGGCCCATTAATAGACTTATACTGATCATATTTAAGACTGAAGCAGTAGTTAATATAAGGATTTCCTTGAGCAGTCTTGTATGAATTGGGTCTAAATGACACATTGATGGGTTGCAGGAAGTGTTTATTGATGTTATTCCAGAAAAACTAATAAGAGAGAAAGAGTAAATATCATTAGTACTGTTAGTAGCTTTACATAATGATATATTTGTGAAGATTATTGTGAGGGATTACAAAAGTCACTGACAAAAAGTCATTGACAGAAAAAAGTTTTTCATAAAATGTCCAAGACGATATTTATTTTTACTTCTTCTCTGTCAGCCCAATTTTATATTTTTATATTTTTAGAATAATGATTTATCTCTATAGAAGCATTGATCTAAAACTTTACTGTTTGCAATTGAAACACGAAAGACACTTTATCTCATTGCCTCATCTGCAATGGCTTCAGGACTATCATCAGACTTATACTGCCAGGAGATGGTTATCAGCGCCGGACATCCCTGTTCAAAACTTCAAATCCAGCTCAGCCTCATCAGTGAACCAATCCCTAAAACAACAATAGGGGAGATAAAAACAGTGCTATATAAACCACAGCAGCTTGTCTTCCTCTTGAGCACAAAACCTGTGACCACTGCTTCCTGGGTTAGAGATTGCAGCCGGATTTCATCCAGGAAAGGACGAGTATTCTCTTAGCTAATCCCAGTTCTATGGATGTTGTGAGAAAAGCTTGACCAAAGAAAAACACTGGACTCCCATGAAAAGAACTGAATAGAAAAGCAGCTGAAATTTTTGTATAGTATATGTGGGTTTGTGCAATTACCAGTTATTTGACGCATAAAGGAGAAGACGGTGGAAAAATGTTCTTCAGATGGCATTTAATAAGTGATTTGTAACGCTATAGCCTAGAGATTATGCTGTTTGTATACCACACAAGGCCATCCTATTTAATCTCATCAAACATAACAACCCATATCATGTCTTCTCTGCCTGGCACTCCTTAGAGATATACACAGCCTCATTTATCTGGTCTGGACTGGGTCCAAAATCTTCCAGCAAAACCTAAATTTGTGTAACAAGATCTGGACCTTGAGATGCACGCCTGCCACAGCAAATTGGCCTCATGTAGAGAGAGAAAAAGAGGAGAAGTAGGGGAGGGCTGCAAAGCTAGTGAAGATGTAAGCTAGCAGGGGGAGGTAATCTTAGATCCTACATGGCCTGGAGTAGCGTGCCCCCTGATGCTAAACATTTGGCAGTGGACCAAACTGTGAGGACAAACACCATGTCTTCTACAATTAGACACAGTTCTCTCAACATAGTAACATGGTGCTACTTCAAATGCGTCTTTTTTTTCAAAATTGTTGGTGTTTCATTTGGGTTTGCCACTGGAAGTGGCACTGGCTTAGTACATACAGTCAGTGAGCTGTAAATCCAGTAGGTAGGTACAGTTAGGGTTTTTTGTGCATGATAGAAATTCTTGCTTTTATCATTGTCACAGTTATTTGTTTTGGAGTTTGCAATGCAAAATAAAAATTGCTTGATTTCAGACTGAGAAAGATTCTGTCATTCAATGATGTTTAGGACTGACTGTTTGAAAATCAAGTATTCTCTCATGGGAACACTTTCTGTAGTCTCTCTTTGTTCTGTTTCCCTTTTTCTGTCTGACAGCAGATGTAGGTGTGAGATAAATGTGTTCTGGTAGTGTGTTCCATGGCTGGTTGCAAATTTAATGTATATCCTTTTTAATCTGAAGTTTCTCTTGGTTTAGGTCCAGTTCATATCCACAACCTCTATGTACTGTTTTCATTTCCCTGGTCAAGTTTTTCTTTCCGTAAAGGTGCAAATGAAATCACTTTTCTACCTGCCAAAATATTTACAGCTGCTTAAACAGCAATATACCACGCCAACTTTATGTCAGTATTTCCTTATTACACATTTGTTTAATAATAATGAGTTGTTAATTACTACCAACTTCCTCTCCTTGTCCAGAAGTGATTAGTGAGGTCCTTAATCAACTCATAGACAGAGAGAGTTTAAGACACGCTAAGAGAAATCCACCAAAACATTCATCTGCTTGGATCGTATTGAGATGCAGCTTTTCTGGGGGCGAATGAAGCACTAGAAGTGCAACACAGTGCAACACTGTGACACTAGCGATAGTTCTCCCATATGGTGAGGTTTACATAGTACAGTAAAAGCACTTTGGTTTATGTTAGTCAAACACTGTGGTCATGGTTAGAGGCTGATAAATACAGGCAAAGTCACTGTGAACATTCATACATTAGAAATCTCACCAAGCCACACATTAACTAACCTAGGCCAACTGGGCCAGAGGCTAAACATAACCATAAAACATAATAATTTCACTCAAGAGGGTATTATACAGCAAAATCGGATCTTTTAGCAGAAGGCAAATCCATTCTCAAATATAATAAGTAGCATTTTTAGGAAATTTAATCTGTGTGCATTTACCTCCCTTTAAAAAACACTGGCTCTCAGGAGTGGATCAAAAATTCAAAGAACTTTATCAACTAGTTTGTTCAACTTTCTTTCATTTGTTATTCTATATTTGTAGCTCTCCTTTTAGTATATAATATAGATTTCCTACACTATTTCCACTGTATATTTTTTATGCACAGGCCTTTTTTTGTGCTGAATACAAGGCCAGTTCGTGCCACGAGCTGGAGAAAATGAAGAAACCTCAGCTCAGTTTATGTAGCCAACACTGTAAAATTAACCCTTTCCATTCCTCAAACTGGCTTTCCTTTGACCATTTCTTGTTGAAGAGTTATTGCATATGCATCACCCTCCGTTGTGCCTCCTGAACACAATGGGTTAACACAGACACTTCCTGTGTTGGCAGCAGTCCCAGATAAAACATGCCTCTGCACGTAGACGTGCAGACGATGAAACATCTGTGTTGCAGAATTGACACATGCATACAACATTTTACAGTTCTGCGTGCGCACCCCCCACAAATCTTCTTTATTGTTTGCCTTTTATCATATTTTTAGATGAAAAGATAACAGTGTGTGATTCATGAGTTTATTTCAATTCAGATTTGCAAAAAGAAAAAGAAAGATGCTTTATGTAGCAAACTGCCAAGTCATGTGAAAGACTCAAAACGCTCATCTAATGTCACTTATTAACAAGATTTAATGCTACTTTTAAAAAAAACAGTGATTGCAGTTGCCTTAAATGTTTGCATTTCAGTTTGTTAAAGAATCAGCTCTTTTGTGAAGTACTTATTTCCACCTTCCAGTACTTCATTACCTTGTTACTTCATAAACATTTTTGCTTTCTTTATCTGTTGCAGGATAACAGGGTCATATAGAATGCACTGACAAAGTCCTGTTAAGTAGAAGTCAGAAAAACCCAAAGGTTTACTCATGTTGCTGGCGGTGATTAGTGAATTTCAAATTATCCCTTGCTGTCTTTGTTACTGAACAATCATAATCACATTTTGAGTACTGGGAAGCTATTCAAACAAATCAAATCAACCTGTGTGTCCTCTGTAGATAAAAATGAGCGTCTGATTTGATCTTAATTTAAGTTATATGCTCATTATAACATGGGAGTCCAGCTTTTTTCTTTTGTCAAGTGTATGACATTGGTGACATTAACACTGAGCTTTGAATAATCCATGAACTTTAATAATACAGGGGTATTTTCCCCCGTCCTCCCCCATGTCTTCCAATTTGTAAACGTGAAGAATACATTGCACTTTCTACAACAGAGACCTTTTGTTTATTTAAAGGTTGCTATGCCAGACAGGCGGTATGCAACACTAGAGCTGCGGTGCCCTGAAGCAGTCACATTAATGAAAATCAAAACAATTGTGAGCAGCAGGAACAGCTGTCGTGCATACACGTTGGCGAAATGAAACTGAGAAAACTGAGAGGAGGTAGTCCCCCAGTCTCCATTGCAGTATTAATGTGAAGGAAATTTACACTACTACTTTTAGTTTCACTAGACTTTTCAACCCATCTCAGCTATATGTGCATAACTGTATCTCTCACTTGTTGCTTGTGTCTAGGTGCAGGGAGCTGGGTGTTTCTGCCCCAGGTGGAATTACTACCCTAACCATACCACTCGACTCGCTCATCTCCTGCTACAGGTGTGTTGTCTGATCTGGAAATCTATGGGAATCAGTTCTCTCTTTGTTCTGTTCCCCCATTATTTTCTGTCTTCCAGGAAAGGTACGCCTTACGATGCCAGTAAGGCATCTAGTGCAGATGTCACACCCCCATCCATCGACCCAGATCACGTCACTCACTAAACTGAAGATTCACTAAGATACAGAACTTCCGTTAATGACTTTATGCTACATCAGCACAACCACACAATGCTAAACCATGCTAAACCACACAAACTCAATTAAAACAATTAGTTATCCACAGTCCAGCTAGTGGTATAGCATGAGTTAGATTTATTTGAAAATACTTCATTTTCTTTGTTCCTCCATGCATCCTCTTGGGATTGCAGAGTAAGTTTCATGATGGGAATCCTTGAACTGGATCAGTGAGGTTTAAGACCTTCAGAGGAATAAAAGCTGTATCTTTTTATCAGACTTTTCCCCACAGATGACAGACAGTTACAGCAACACAGGAAACATTGTAGTGTTTTAACACGTACCAAGTCCGGGGTTCCCCAACATCTCAGGATGTTATATATGAACTTGCGGCATCACATCCTGCCTTCCTCTCACTGCTCTACCACATCACATTAAAGAGAACCTATGCACACACACAGACAAAACAGTACACAGTACACATACACTTGAAAATATTCCCACACTGTGGTGTTTCAGTTTTGTTTTCTTTGCCATTGTACTTCACCTACTTTCTAGGCTTTTTTTTAATCACTCATTGTTTGTAACTTAACCTCTTTAACCACCTTTGAAGTAGAATATTCTCTTATGTGAATAATGTAGACCATGCTTTATTCGGCATGTAAAAAAGTTAAAAGATTGCTTAGCATGTCTGCTCCTGAATGTCCTACATTGTAATAAAAGGATGACAGACCTTGTGAATATTAAAATGTCTTTCAAATGGGTACTGAAGAGCGAAAATGGAAATGTTAATGCAGAGAAAGAGAGACAGATCCGTTTTGCACTGTCCATGTCTGACTCAGTGCTCAGTGTGCAATAATGACAGAGGTAAAGCACACCACAGTGATCAGTTGGGTAAGCTCCTAGACCTCCAATACACCCCTCTTCACTCTAATTGACGACTGTAATTTGATGGCACTCGTAACAGAGTTAGAAAGCAATTAGCGTCATGGCCCATCGGCACAAACAGTGCAGAGAGGCCACCTGTGGGTCACTTTTTAATTTGGTGAGTGCTTAGTGCTTAGCGCAGGACTATGCCTTTGATATACTCCGTAGATGGTAAATCCTGTTAGTACTAACTTCACAAACTACCCCACCAACCAATATCCATCTAATCCACTGGTTAGGAGCTCACCAAGCCACACAGCAAATTATTAGGGTGTCATCTGGCCTAGGATTAAAATCCAGACTCCTTCGCAGAAAAAAAAGAGATGAAAAAGTGGAGACGAAAGGGAGGGGAGGGAAGAAGGACAAGGCAATGATGGGGGAGGGTGTTTAATTAAAGCGACTGATCCGTGCTGTTTGTTGAAGGACTAATTGTCTTTCCCCTGAGGAGGCTGTTTCCTCAAGGAGCCTCTCCAAATTATACTCTAGACGGTAAATCCTTCTTGGTGGTGAGGACTACAGCTCTAACTGGAAAGGAAAGAATAATTTAAGGAAATAAGTTTATTTCAAAACAGTAACAACATACAAGGAGATTTCCTTTGTTCCTTTTGTTCTATGTAAATACTGATGGTCCCGAGTGTCTGTGTTTGTTCTAATTAGGCCAACAGTGTTGATCTTGTCAGACACTGTGCTGTCCCTTTTTTGTTTTTTACCCTGGGGAGTGTGTTTAACATGTAGCCTGCAAGCAGGGTACTTGACCCAGAATGACCTTTAACCTCTAATTAAACCAGTTTGGGTTTTCCTCCCTAGCTGTTATCCTCTGGCCCAGATTTCTGACTTTCCTGCCTTTGACTGTAAACCTGCCTTTGAGCAAAACGCCACATGGTTCACCAGGACACAGTATAAGCTGTTTATGGCAGTCAGTACTCATTGTGTTTATGTGCATTGTAATGTGTTAATGAAAAATGCATTGTACCAGGTGTATAGTGGATAGAAAAAAAGAGTTTGGCATAGTCTGTTTCTCAGAAAGAACGTTCCCATCACATGTTTTTAGGGATCAGTGTTTTCTTGTTTACAAGACTTGACCCTGGTCTTGAGCAGGAGTCCAAATTATATTCTGTCTAATCTGGTCAGGTGGGGTTATGTTGCATTGCTGGATTTCAATATGACTAATTCCTTGATGGATCTAAACAGACTCCCTATTAGCGCTGATCAAGTGGTGCACCACTATCATCACATGTCGGTTTTCAGGTGGGACAGAGAGTGTGAACTGATGAGAATATGACATTTATTCCTACTCATTTTGACCACAGCTGCTCATTAATGAGTAGCACGTCATGCTGCTGCCAGTTTTAGTGTTCTTTAATTGGGTCTGTTTGGGTTTACCGCATTTTCAGATCTAATTATCCTCGTGTTCGACAGTCTTTGGGTACTATTTGGTTCAGGTCTGTTTTTTGAAAGCTAATTCAAGCACATCTGGTCCAGGGAAGTTCTTCATGAGCTTATTTGAGACTGTTCTAAAATGTATTTTTCAGAACTTGAAATATTAATAAAATTGGCACCACAGCTTTTACTTTAGAATCCATAACCCTTCATTTAACAATTCTGATCAACTTCAGTTAACAGAAATCATGATTCACACAAAAATTATGATCTATCGGAGAGGAAAAATCCTCTAACTGTGGAAAGTTACTGTTTTCTGTTTTTTTCTAACTATGTAACTGAACTCACATAATCACCAAATCAATGTATTGAAGCATGACTGACCTTTGCTTTTTTTGTTTTGCTTGTTAAATTATCAGGAGGTAAGACTCTTACACTAGACGTAGGTGATTCATTAGAAACAAATATTGCACAACCTTCAAAACATAATTATACATATGCTTTACATTCTCCATCAGTAGCTCAGCACGGATTGTGGGCTTTAAGACTGAAGGTTAAATCATGGGTTTTTGTTTGTTCTGTCTTTTAGAATATACATCCAACAGGTCCATAATGAATCACATGTTCAATTCCAGTATGGCTTCTGATTGGTGAAGAACACACTGTCACTAGGCAGTTTTAACCAGTTACATTTCTCAAAACTCCACCTACATAGACAAAGCCAAAGCTCTGGCCCCCACTTGACCAAACAAAAGAGGAGAAAAAGAAAAGAACTGAGAGATCCCACAGTGCTGGACAATGACACAGTGTAGACTGGACATGTGTGAAGTGTGGATGCTGTATCAGCTCTTTGTGCTACGACTGCTGAAAGCCTGAGTCACAGCAAAGTTCTCTGGGTTGATTTGTAACTGGTCATAGTAGAAAAATACTAGTTATTCTTTTCTAATAACAGGAGTTGAGAAAAATATTCCAATAGACAGCACTATAATAAGTACTGGTAAAGACGTTTGAATGGCCCTTTTAAGCTAGTGCTGGATTACTGAAAATTCTTCATAATATAATATCAGAACACACTGTCCTCTTTTACATTTAGTTTCAAACGCCTGCAGACTAAATCAAGATACTCCACTGGGCATAAAATCACAATTGCATGCATATAAAATGTAGTGGTCTCTAATGCATCCGTTCTCCTGCAGTCTGGAGCTGAGGTTTGTCTATGAGGCCTGTGTGGACGCGTGAGTTTAACTGGCACTCTTGCAATATTTCCAGCCAGCACTAATGTCTTTAACAGCCAACTGTGGTCTGAATGGGGTGCAACAGGAAACACATAGCTGTCATCAAAACACACTTTTCTGGTCAAGGGTCCTTACGATAAATAAAAACAGGTTTGATTCATGCACTGACTATATTTTCGTTATCCCAGATAAGCTTGCCAATTCACTGTCATAAACAGAGTGAATTTACAGTTTCTATTTTGCATTTTCTATGGAACGGAGAAGGTTAAGTAAAATCCAATGGCAACATATTCTGCCTTGTACGAGAGTGAGCAGTGCTGTGTCTTCACTTCAACTGTGCATGGAGTGGGAGCAGCAGTCACAGATGGTGAACAAATGTTCTATTGAGGGAGTGTTGCACAAGAGTAGGTTCATGCGCAGCCTAGCAGTGAGCTTTGCTGCTGATGGTGTGAAAAGCAGCCACCAACAAACACGACTTCTTCCATTGATCTATGGTGCAATTTCACTCGAAGAGTGGGAATACATGTTTGCTTTATAGCATGTTCCCCTTTGTTTGTGTCTGAGCCCTTGCCAAATCATTTTACTCGTTGATCAGTATTGATCAGAGTAGCTTAGATATGGCCTAATCAGTCTTAAAAATTCTGTAAGAGCTGTTGTAGATTGGTTTTACATGCCATGTATTATTATTTAAAATAAATCAGCATCCTGTGTTGTCGGTCTGTAAGATATAGCTTGTAATGTAGCACCACTGAGTTTGGTTTTAAGAGAAATAATATTAAGACAAAAAACATTTCTTGAGATTTATGTAGGGCTAAAGCTATTTCCATTACATCTGGAATATTTCATCTCACACTGAATAACAAACCAGATTTTGCCCACAAAATTGCAGAGCAGGCCATTAACACATAATTACTTGGTGTGAATAATGGCTGCATATATGAAATGCAAGCATTTGGACAGCATTAACTTTTTTCAGGTTTATGTACCTTAAAGAAACTGAGAAAATTAACAAAATGTGTCAGGAAAAGGAGGCTGAGTGTAAGTATGGACACAATATGGTATTTAAATGATCTGGAAATGTGTATTCTCTTTAAATTTACGTTTTACACTGTTTTATTGGAGGGGCAACCTAGCATAAAGTAAATCAAATATAATTTGTTCAGGCCTCATATCTTTTATCACTGACATTTGTATTTTCTGTCTTAAAAAAGTAAATAAATAAATATTACACCCAGTTTTGTTTTTCATGGTACACCTAGATACCAGTGTACAGATTTCTAGGGAAGATGTCCCACTTGCAGATATTTTTTAATAATTTTTTTTAACACATCTGCTCTTTGGTGGAAAAGACAGACACACATAGATGTTGCTCTATCTTTCTCTTTAGTGTTGAAAATGTTATATTTGATTCAAGTCACGTAGCATACTTGGCCAGGTCATAGTTTTCACTTATTTCTTCTTTAGAAAGCCTCTGTGTAATTTTGGCAGTGTGCTTTAGATCGTTATCATGCTGGAATATTGCTCTTCTGTCAGACCTTTGGAGAGTCGGACTCGTCTCATCAGCCAAAATATTGGAATTATCCACAAGCATTCGCGGTGCCATCAATAAATTTCATCTCCCAAACACCTTTTGCACTCCATATGCATCACCATATTGTCATACTGTCACATCCCTGCTTCACTTGCAAAACTACACATTCACTTCAGCAGAGTTTGCCAGGCACATGCCAAACATGCTGGACACCATGTGCATTCATCTTTGTGAAGTTTCAGAATGAGATTTCTCCAGTTCCTCCGAGAATTCCTTTTCTGTGAAGCCTTGATGCAGACACAAGGATAGACACATCCCATAGATCCAAACCAACATACTTCTATTGCTCACATGTCATTATATAATCATGTTCATGAAATTAACCTAATTAATCATGGGTCACCATCAAAGTTTCAACAAACGTGTACTTTCGTAGAATTAATTTTCTTCTTAAAAATGTTTTTTTTTTATTGTTTATAAAAGGAATTTTTACTTTTCAAATGATGAAATACTTGATTGGTAACATAGCCTTCAATTGTTTCACAATTGAATAGATTATGTTGCACAGGGCGGTAGTCTCTTTTTTGTGTAATGCATTTTCCAGGAGGACCCCTGATTTTGCAGTGACAAGACAGATGTGCATTGTGTTATGTATGTTGGTAAAACAAAAGGAAAACAAGGTCAAACAAATGTAGCGCTGTAGGGAAATCATAGATGAATTTGGAAACATTAATTGCTATTGGGCCTGACCGCAAACACACTACCAGGACTTGTTGTTATGGCCTTTACATTAATGTGAAAGCATGCAATGATTGAGGATTCTTCTAATGAATGAGTTAAGATTAATAACAAGATTGGACCAGGAGCAGAGGGGAAAGGCAGACAGGATAATGAGGGTTGCCCTTGTGTGTGAACAGTTATGCCATTGTCTCTGTGAGTACCGTAGGTGTTTTGGTCTGGATTGGTGGGCCCTGTGCTGTAATTGCGGCTTGGAATGTCAGTCTTGTTAGAGGATGTGCTTCGACTACTGGGTGTCATTGTCTGTGTGCAGTCCAATGACAGAGCTGTGGAGTCACAAACTACAATTTAGTTCATGACTTTTTATTAGCCAATTTAGTTCCTATGTCTCCATGGGAAGAGCATCTTGCACAGAAAGACATTTGACTAACTGCTTTGACAAGCCTGAATGTACAACAACAATGCCTAGCTTGAGTGTTAAGCATATTCTATGTAGTTTATATGCATAGTATAGACTGAATGTGTGTGTGTCTGTGAAAAGTACATGTGTGGTGGGTGGCAGAGTGCAGTGAGCATTAATACTGTATCCACACGCAGGTGCCACATTGGTTGCTAATTTACTGAAATAATGCATTAATGTGGCTGCCATATTGTTCTGAGGTAGGCCTCTTAATGCACAAATGCCTGTGGAAGGAGAGGTCAATTACAACTCATTACTTGGTGAGGTTTTTTTTCCATTTTTATTTATTATTTTACACCAGAAACCTTATCTGACATTTCTATAACATAAGGTTTTAAACTGCTTGTCACTGACTCTACAGTTTTAAAAAACTGATGGGATTAATCATTCATTTACAGTAGCTGTCTGTCCTGCCTGACTTTAAATGAAAGTTCCAAATTGGTAATTTTGTCTTCTCTTCGTAGCACTGTGGCCGATGAATATCGTCAAACTGTATCTTTTAGGAAAACTTGCACAAAACACACAAAATAAATCCACCTGAAATTATTTAAATGTGTTATTAACTACAGTTCAGAGGCCGCTAGCTGTCACTAAAGGACATGTTAGTATCGTTAGCATTCAGAGAAATAGCTTACATAATTTAAAGTCACTTTAAACATTTACACATACTGTTGCATTGAAAAGTATTACTGATCAACTCACTCATCTCATCAGAACATGAAATCTCACAGAAATCTGGCATTTAGTCTTGTGGCAGTTGCAATACCTGATGAAGTTACATACCAAATTCAAACCTGTGACATTCTACTTTGAAGCTACCATTAAGGTACCAGCGTTCAGTACAAACAGCCTACAAATAATGGTGCTAAGTGTTTTGACCTCTACTGAGCATTAAGTCCTTAGCACCTCACTATAAGGTTGTCCTTTATTTAGGCATTCTTTTACTGAGTTGTTGTTGAGTATTCATATTTAGAAAAGTTATTCAAACCACTGCTAATAATGCTACTGCTGAGTATGATATACTCTAAAATTCCCTTCTTTCATCCTTTACTTTTCGTGGAGTACACTACAGTGGATCAATACATGGCCAGACTCCAAGCTGTTGGGGTAATAATCCTCACTTTCACCATGTTTTAGACAAAAACAAATGCTTAGCAATTATTCACTCTTTTGCAATAGCAATAATAATAAATGTACGACTTGTTTTTGTGTAAATTTTGGGTCAAACAGCCAAAAATGTAATGCATTTATTGGTATTCAGGATACTAAACAGCATTTGGTAATGATAAGCCTGTGACATGCATTTTAGTATGACACCTACAGATCCATAGATACTTGCATTTATGTGTGTGTGTGTGTGTGTGTGTGTGTGTGTGTGTGTGTGTGTGTGTGTGTGTGTGTGTGTGTGTGTGTGTGTGTGTGCGTGTGCGTGTCAGGATGCAAAGGGAATTTTGATGCTTTGACACACTAATCACCACATTGACTGAATTATCATCATGTGCTGATTGCAAGAAAGCAATGTGAACTTTTATCAGTTTAGCTGCCAAGAGATATAAATGTACGCATTGTGCAATGGTGATCTATCTCTCTATCTCACTGTTTTTCTCTCGCTCGCTCGCTCTCTCTGCCTATCTCCCTCTGTGTCTCTGTGTCTGTCAGACAAGCCCGGAGACTCATTGTTGCGCAGGAAATGCTCTCACGATACAGACTGCTAGCTTGTATACTCTAGATTTAACCCTATAATAGCAAGAGCGACATTTAACTAACCAGCTCCTGTTTGCCTAATGTTAAACCCTCATTCCAAAAACAAACTGGACAGACTACAACCAAATAGAGTTACCAAGAAAAACCTAGACAGAAGATGAAACTGAAAAAACAGGTGTTTTTTCAAATTATATTTGTATTTTTGATTGACATTATGCTTTGGAAATAGAAGATATATTTCTTTCTTTTTTTTTTTTTTTTGTTCATGAGGTCTTTACGTTTACAGACACTGACAATCTCAGTGTCTGTAAACTGCTTCTGCTTCTGCCACTCATAAAGACTGACAATTATTTACCTGCACGTCTTGTGTCTCTCACGTACAAATACAGTGGGGCACTAGTTGCCTTAGCTTAACAACATGTCTCCAGAGGAAGAGACTTTTACAGGCCAAACAGCCCTGTGAATATCTTATCGCCCCCCTCCTTACCTATGCCTCTTTTATATGAGTCCACACTCATCAATGTCCACACTAAAATCTCCATTAAAATGAATCATTAAAATAGAGTTTGCAAATGAACTAAAGCATATCTTTTGAAGAGTAGCAGGCCTTTGGCTCAGGATTGTTTAGCGCATTTTTTAGGCTCATTTAACAGTGATAGATTTATTTATCCAGAAGGTGCTTCTCTGATCTTTTTATCAGTCCTGTAGGCTGAGAATGGGCCTGACTTTCAGCCTGCCTCCTAAGCCTCGTCAGTATCTTCCCATTTCATTAGGAATCACTCAGCACTTCAGAGAAACATTCAATTACGCTCCAATGGTAATTAAATGTTCTTCAAATGAGTTCATTTAAATCATCGCCATTTGGGCTTCAGTTGGGTTTTTAATGCCGTGCTCAACACAGAGCTCAAATGAACGTTAAGCGCCTCACCCAGTGGGAATATTTGAACGGCCATGCTCACAATCACAGTCAGATGACTTTTAACCAGCTTAGCAGCGTTAACAATTGAGAAGATATCATTACTAGGAAAAGATCAAGACTGCAGGATTTAAACATGCAACAACTCTGATAATATTGGTAACTCTCTAAAGCAGATGGTGTGTACTTGCAGGTCAGAAATGAGCCTCACAGTTTCAATGTCACAGTCAGTCTTATTGGAGAAGAGCAAGTGTGACATCGCCTGAAGTTGCTTTGCTCACCGTGTTAGATTATGTCTGATTTGACATGGGTAAATAGAGGGGACAAAATTCATCCACTCACGTTTCATTGTGACGAAGGTTTCCACATTACAGGTTTGGAATGTATGACGATAAAAGGCTTAAATGTCATTGCAAATCCTGTGATTAGAAATGGCTGAAATCCAAGACCAGATTTTTAACATTATGGGACATTATGGAAAACGTTAAATATGACGAGGTAAAGCCCATAATGACACTTTGTACTCTTTCTTTGGCAATAGTCTTTTTATTTAGTTAATCAGACAATCCATTATAAAGGGCACAGCTTTAGTTTTACAATAGCTAATGCACCACTATAAAAGCTGTAAAGTGTTTTGCTCTTTTGTTTTTTTACCGATGCTACCTTTAGAGCAGAACATAAGTACTGAGTACACTCGTAGAGAATAAACTTTTAATTGTTCATATTGTGTGTTAAAAGGACCACCTCCTACCACAATGGACCAGCCCTGTACAGTCCAGCATAATAAATGCAATAATTATGTGTTTCTGATATAACTGTAAATCATTTAATGACCCTACAAGCGAGAGTTATTTTTAAAAGGGGATTCATCAATATTCTCCAGGGGTGTATAAAGAAAGGTCAGAAAATCTCTCATTAGGCTTGAGCATGCGCATGGGTGTGTGCCTCTCTTTGCATTTGTATATGTCTGCATGTAGTTGGGAATAAGTTTGTGCAATTGTTTCTGCTTTCATGTATTCATTTAGATAGAAGAAATGTCCTTATCACCAGTTCACAAATATGTAGACGTATTTCATCACTTCATCACACAAGACTGATAAAAAATGAAGATCCTGCTTTTCTAAACATTATAATATTATGTGCCATAGCCCTGAGGCCACATCATTTATTGTATATGAGAAGTATTAGATTTATGTACCAACATACAACACACTGGATTTGAGAACCCTTCTAAAAACTCTGTGGATCTTATCAAACTGTTGTTTGTCATAAGCAGACTGTTTATCTTCACTAAGTCAATAGTCTGTATTGGCATATTTGACAAATACTGTGTTGAACATAATAAAGAGATAGTCTCATTAGGTTCACTGTAATGACCATGTAGAAGGTGACAAATGAATGGAAAAACAACATAAATAAGGACATGTCCAAATGCTAAACTAAAGCTAAAGCCCTTGTATAGAGTCACATGGAAAGGTATAACATTAGGTGGTATTATATCATATTATTATTTACCACTGCCATGATGATCAACTCAACAAAAATGACAGGAGTAAAAAAAGGTATCATAAAAAAATTTAGCTTAAAAAAAAGCAAATAATTATTGTTTTCTGATGTTCATTGTGCATTTATTCATTTTTGCATTTGTGAAAATACACAGCAGGAGTTAGAGGCTGGATACTTTCCAGATGCTTCTGTACAACACAACAACTCCCCTGAACATTGCATGTTTGCAGCTTAAAATCTTGTAGCCTGGAAATTGAGAAATAGCTGCTTTATGGTAACGAACGTGCTATATCAGCACTGAACTGCTATATTGTATATTGTATGGAAAAACACCCCCTTAATTGTTTGTAAAACAGCGAATGCAAACAATGAAGTAAACATATTTCATGTTCCATCCATCCATTCGCATCCGCTTATCCTTTTCAGGGTCGCGGGCGCTGGAGCCTGAAAAAAAGGGATTGGCCAGCTCTTGGATTTACGTAAGCATCTTGCGTGTATTTAACACAATTGCCTCATGCTTTAAAGTTAAGTGTAACTACATAGTGTAGAAACTACATGGTATGCAGAGAGGCTGTTCATATCATGTTCAAGTGAAGTAAGTCAATAATATATCAATGTTAAATCCCGCGACACCGTTTCAGACTCGCGCTCTTTAGATCATGGTTTCAGGGAGGCATCCATCTCAGTCAAGTCGAGCAGCCACCTCTACTTTTTTTAGTATACCAAAAAAAGTAAATTGGGTGGTTGTTACATTAAAAAAAGTCTAACTTGTAATTTGAACACAATAATTTCATGTTTCTATGAAATTTCTACGAAATTCAACAACTTAATTTGTTCTTCTTGACATGATACAATCTAGTAAGAGTGGTTAGTTGCTGAACTCATGAAATTCACAAGATCGCACAAGATTTCAAACTGCAGGAAAATCACTGGAGTTATAAGAGGCAGACAACTACACACGCACCACGTGCATGCTATTGCTATTTATTGTGTAATATTACAAAAAGAAAAAAATTCTGCATCTGCATCAAATACAGGAAATCATAGCTTTCCTAAGGTCCTGTGTTCAAATCCACATTCTGGCTAGTTTGCAGGTTCTGGTTTCCTCCCGCAGTTAAAAGTCATGCAGTTATTAGAGTTAGGGTTAACTGATGATTCTAAATTACCTGTGAATGTAAGTGTAAATGGTTGTTTGTTTCTATGTGATAGACTAGTCAGCTGTCCAAGGTGTACCCTGCCTTGTAACCTATCACTTCAGGGTTATTTCCCAGCCCTCCTGCAACCAGGATAAAGATAGAAGGATGGTAGTTGTTGAAGACCCGTTCAATTTTTATGGTAACCAGGATCTAGACTTTGTTGAAGATTATGTAATATGAAGACAGCATGTAGTATTTAAGTGACCAAGTAGTATTGGGATAAAAGTTATTGAATAGTGTTAAAATAAAATGACAAAATTGTGAAGGATTAAAATATTCCAAGAGCTCAACTTACTTCATCTGAACATGTTTCAATCACGTTTTATGAACACAAAATGCACAGGTTTACTGAATATGAAAAAGTTGTGTTGATTTAACTCAGTTGTTTAAGTTTCTGCCAAAGCAAAACATTTGTGTGCAACCAATGTCCACTATTGAATTAAGTAAATCCAACATGGACTTTTTTTCAGTGTATCCCAGCTGTCATAGGGAAAGAGGCGGGGTACACCCTGGACAGGTCGCCAGTCTGTTGCAGGGCTAGCACACAGAGACAGACTGTCATTCACACCTATGGGCAATTTAGATTTTTCAATTAACCTATTCCCACAAAGTGCACATTGTTGGGAAAGCTATCCACCAGTTAATATATCATTTAATTGTGATACACATTAACCTTACACATGACAGTAAACCAATACATTATGTTCATGTGAATGTAATTATGGCTAATATGCAAACCACTCTGCCAACTCTTCTACAATATTGACTAGTCTTCTTCGATTACTTAGCATGGGGTGAAGAGAATAGCATACATTTACTGGGCACATAGTATTAATTAGCAACCATGTCACTGAACTTGACAAATATTCAGCTGGGGGGGAGTGAAAGGAATATGAGAGATAAAACCTCAAAACTCATGTGTCATCCCAGGGTCGTGTGACACTAAGACAGTCTAGAAAACATGTGTGACTGTGCTGTTCACAGCACTGTAACACATTCACTGGTTTACTGCTGGTTTTTTGCCATGAAGCCAAAGAACTGATACTAACTTGTGTTCAGACACCAGAGTTCTCTGCTTACATAAAGCCCACTAGCTGTAGGCTACGAAATATTTTCCACCGGTGTCACAGTGGCTAACCAAACTCCACCTCAGACTACAACCCTGCTCTCCTCCTGACCTTATTTTGTCTTCTCTGTCCTCTATCACACCCTTCTCTGCCTCACCCTTCTTCTGACTAATGGATTAAAGTAATTGTGACATGGCTGTGCCCACATTCTGTTGGTAGGGTGAAAATTGATATTCCGGCTTTGTTGCTGTCACTAAACTGTTGATGAAACTGCATTGCATCAGTGCAATACCAGCTCGTCTCGTTAGTAAAGATGTAAAGCATGGGTTGCCTTTCTGTCTTCTTCATTTTACAGTTAAAAGTAATGCTCAGAATGCTATGTTTTATTTGGTTTCTTGTTTGGTAAAGCCATACTAAACCTTTTTTTTTTTAGCTAAATTGCCTGTATGGTTGCAGGCTCTATCGGCTTCCAGTTATTTGAGTGTCAACATGGATACAGTAACAGTCTCTGGTTAGCCCTGCCTGAAACTGAGGAACCCGCTTCCCACCACACACAAAATCTAACAGATACAAAAGACAACTTACTGACCTCTGATCTTCCCGCTCAGTTGCCTCTAGAGCTAACCAGAATGAGAGAAGTTCAGACAGATAACAGCAAAAGACCAACCTAAAAGACAGTATTCATGTTAATGCTAAAATTCTCTTCTAAGGTTTAACAACTACTGACTATATACTTTGTAAAAAATAAGTGTCACCATAGACAAGGAGTCACACAACAGATGTGTGTAGAAGTAATGGAGAAGTAAATTTGAGTCCTTATCTTATCAAAGCCATTTTTAATATTCTAGATATGTTGAAGTAATATTCTTCCTTTGAACCAACATAAAAATATTAAAGTCACCAGTCTGTTGTCTAAAATCTAACAAGTTTAAGATGTATAATTGCACTATTATTCCTGTTTCCGTGCATTGCGGGCATTTCCTTCAGCAAGGTCTGCAGGATTAAAAACATAATGCCAACAAAAGACACCTCTAACACTTAGATATCACAGGAGCATGGCCCCTAGCTGATCAGATCTAATCTGAGGTCAGAAAATCAAATTAGAACATGATCAACACCCTAGATTGATCATAAACCATTACAGACCGAAACTACAAATCATGTTGTTTTGTTTCTTGTTTGTTTCTTGTTTGGTTTTTAAACAGTACACTGTAAACAACTACAGTGTTTAATGCATTACAATTGACGGTTTACATGATGCATTTTAGATTAGCAAATTTAACATAGTCAAAGCAAATGAATTGATAACATGTAAGTGGATCCATAATTCAGTGTTTAACACATTCACCTAACCTGTGAAAGATCCCCAGCTCAAGAGTGGGAAGGGACGCAAATCCCAGAGAGAGTTATGCCAGGAAGGGCAAAAATCCATGCCAAATCAAATATGTGGATTCATCCCTTGTGGCAACTCATGAAAATGTGTGTTAATTAAATAAAATGAGTGAAATAGGTGACACACAAAGTGAATACACAAATAGCCTTCTTAAGTCGTGTCTCACAATTCTTAAGTTTGGAAAGCCAATGAACACATTGAACATTAATGACTACAGCATTCTAACAAGCTGCACTCTTCAGTTTCATGTGGCTGCTGTGGTTTCAAAAATCCTCCAGGTTTTTTTTTCAAATTGCTGAAAAGCCTGAGCGAAAAAATGAGGTGACCTATTTAATGAGGCTGGATGGTTTCATATCTTTATAAGTCAACCTCGCGTTGCTGTTCCATCTCATCCCATGAACTTCTGTCTTTCCGGTTCGATAAGTTGTCTTCACAGCATATACTGATCTCTCCCCATGTAGATCTCTCACAGCTCTGCATCATCAATAACTTCAAAGGCACAAAAGCAGCTAAATTAGGTTCGCCACTTTCTTCTGTCATGACTAATGAGCTTTCCCTTCGTTTGTATATTAGTCTCAGTCCGCTGTGGCCGCACCCCAGGGAACAGGCCGCTGCTGTGCCTTCCTGTGAACAGGTAAGCCCAAACAGATGACAAGGCAACAGAATGGAAATACAAACAATAGGATTTTGTTTGAATTTTATTTGAGCCATATGTAGCATTCAATTACCATACAAATGGATACATCCACTTACCCTTTAATAAAACATTCAGTAACAGTAATGATGATGTTTTTACACAAAACACAGCCTTATAAAAAAACTTTTATTCTGCATTTATTCTAATTTATTCAACATGTAATAAAATATTTGAAAGTCTGTTGTTTTACCAAATTAATAATATATAACTAGTATTTCTCCCATTTAAAGATTAGAAAATCAGAATCAGAATACTCAAATAACCCCCATAATGTTATGTCAACAAAACATAAAGACATAACCTGAACTATAGTTTTGGGCAGCCATAGCCAAGTGTTGAACTCCCTGTGGTTGTAACATATCTGGTTTATTGTCAAAATCATCTTCCACATGACTGAGTTGAACTATCATTAAATAGGACGCATACAAAAATCTAAAAATATACATCATTGCAAAGATGAGATCATACGCTTGGCGAGAGAGTGGGAAACAGGCTATGATTATAGGCTTTTGTCACAGGAAAGAAATGGTTATTTGTCAGCACCATGTCAAAATAGGCCACAAAAGAAATCAACACTCTTGTGGCCAGTAAGACAGGGCCAGTGTGGCTTACATCACTATTTTCCCTAACAAACTGCTTTATTTTTTTCGAAGTGAGCTGCTATTAGTCATTAGTTAATTGCATTTTGCCTATACATTAATGGGAGACTTCAACAATACACTGTATACAAACTGTATACAAACCTTACTATTTATTCTGATTTTTAAAAGTCATGCTGTGTCCACTGGGGTAAAGAAACTATAACCACCTAACTAGACAGGACTTACAGTGGAAGCTGGATTACCAAGACTGACTCATGTTAGTGTTGTACACAAGTCAATTAAATGCAGGAGACCTCTGAACTGAGATAAAGAGCAATGTACTCAGATAAAGTGAGTTTTATGGCTTTCACAGAATATCAGTTTGCACTGAGCAGCGGGTTCACTCGCATCCACTTCCTCTGATATGACTTCTTCCATAAAACACAAAATTGACTTTGTTATGTAAGATGTTTGAAATTCAGTCGGGGTACCGTGTCTTTTTCCTACTGAAGTGAAGAAAACAACGACACTCGGACCGTGTACATGTGTTTGTGTTTTGCAAACAGTATATGTTTCATTCAACTTTCAACTCTTCGAAAATTGTGTGGACTGGATGGGGAGGGGAATCCCTTTCACTAGCGTGCCCAAAAGGTGGCAGTGTTGAGTTTTACAATGGTGTGCGAAAACATGACAACCTCTTCAATCCGCCTTTCATATTTTTTTCCCCTTTTTTTGTCAAGTTACCGCGCAGCTTCTTACATGCCACTTTTGTTTTATATTTAGTTGATAAAACATAGTTTCTAGGTTTTAATTGTGCTGTACATTCAGACAAATAACAGACATTGCCATTAGGAAGTGGACGGGTTTTGTTCAGGTAATGTTCGCAAGATTAAGACTTATGTCTTAAAATGTATAACCAGTTTATGCTACAGGGTTACGCGAACTATATAAGGTCTGTTTTATGATTGCTTTCTCTCTCTTTTTTCTATATGTCAAGCATTACAACTCCGTTTTGTAATTAATTTAGAGCATGCTCTGTTTCGTTCCACTTACAACTCATACTTCGAAAAAGTAAAGTAATAAATAAATAAATGAATAAATAAAATGAAATCGAAATTACGATAAAAAGAACAAAAGGATCTATGCTCCGACTGACAGTCAGCTGGTGTCCATTGACGGTAGATAAAAGTTTTGTTTCTCTGGGCTACTAATATGTTAATTAGCTGTTAGAGTGTGCGACCCTATTGGCTCGTCGTCCGAGTCAATTTCCCATTTCCAGCCTGACGTCAGAGCGGCTACAATGCTTAAACTCATCTGCTGTGTGATCCCACTAAAAAATCGCCCCACCAGACAGCGGCTTAGAACGTGCAAGTGAGCTTTTACTCCCTGACTTTCGGTGTGTTTCCCTCTCCGCGTGCGCAATGTATTCATGAAGACACCGTAAAGTGTTAAATGTTTGAAATCCAAAACCGCCGAATTTCACATGCTGAAAAAGGACTCCGCTACTCGTACGCGCGGCACTGGTGTGTCAGTGCAATAGACTCTGCAAAGAAACTCTACTCACACACGCCTGCAAGTCCGCGGCTGCAAAAAGGACGCCGAAAACCTAATTTTTTTTTCAGTTTCAAGACAAACGCGTAAAAATCAAACTGGCTCACGTTCTTCCCAACCAACCCAGTTTGACAGCTGCTCTTCACCCCGTTTGGAGGACTGTCAACAGCAAGAGGATGGCATCAGAGCTGGCAATGAGCAACTCCGACCTGCCCACCAGTCCCCTGGCCATGGAATATGTTAATGACTTCGATCTGATGAAGTTTGAAGTGAAAAAGGAGCCGGTGGAGCCCGATCGCAACATCAGCCAGTGCAGTCGCCTTATCGCCGGGGGATCCTTGTCTTCCACCCCGATGAGCACGCCTTGCAGCTCGGTGCCCCCTTCCCCAAGCTTCTCGGCGCCCAGTCCGGGCTCGGGGAGTGAGCAGAAGACACACATTGAGGATTTCTACTGGATGTCCGGTTATCAACAGCAGCTGAATCCAGAGGCGCTGGGCTTCAGCCCCGAAGACGCGGTCGAGGCGCTGATCAACAGCAGTCATCAGCTCCAGTCTTTCGATGGCTATGCCAGGGGCCAGCAGTTTGCTGGTGCAGCCGGAGGAGGAAGCACCATGGCCGGGGAAGAGATGGGGTCCGCCGCGGCGGTGGTGTCGGCAGTAATTGCTGCGGCAGCCGCTCAGAACGGAGCGCAACACCACCACCACCACCATCACCACCACAGCAGCAGCCACCACCAGGCACCGGGCGTCCAGTCCAACGGCACTTCTGGGACAAATCACCCACACATGCGCTTGGAGGAGCGGTTCACAGACGAGCAGCTGGTGACCATGTCAGTGCGGGAGCTCAACCGGCAGCTACGGGGGGTCAGCAAAGAAGAGGTGATCAGATTGAAACAGAAGAGGAGGACCCTAAAGAACAGAGGCTACGCTCAGTCCTGCCGGTTCAAGCGAGTTCAGCAGCGGCACGTCCTGGAGGGAGAGAAGACACAACTCCTGCAGCAGGTCGAGCACCTAAAGCAAGAGATCTCCAGGCTGGTCCGGGAGAGGGACGCGTACAAAGAAAAGTATGAGAAGCTCATCAGCAACGGCTTCAGAGAAAATGGATCCAGCAGTGACAACAACCCTTCATCTCCGGAGTTTTTCATGTGAGTTTCGACATTATCGCGAAATAAAACTATATCAGATGAATAACTCACCCCGCGTAAAAAGTTTTCATTCTGAAACTTTTTTTTTATTATTTACTTGACGCAAATCCCACTATATGCCTAGATCAAGAACTAATTTATCAACTTTTTGATTTTTTTATTACATTTATTTTTTTTGAAAACAAGTTCCCTCCATTCTACCACTGCTGTAGATTTGGAGGGCTTTGTTATCCGCATTTTTTTTAATCTAGAAGAGGCGTATTGAGAAAACTTTCTACTTTTTGCTATCATACTCAGTATATTACACATAGTTTGTCTGTCAAGATTTTTTTTCATCTCTGTTCATTAGATTTGCAGTGTTTGATATTTGAAAGTTGATCCAACTTTATGCCGCAGTATACCAAGTGTGCATGCAAGCACTAAGTATACTCCTTTGAAGTTCATCAACTTGGCCCTTTTTCATCATTTTAGTTTTGATTCAGTGTACAGATTCTTATCAAAAGTGCATCCATCGACAGTATGTTTTTTCCCTTTTTTCCTTCCTTCCCCCTTTTTTTATTTTTAATTTTTTTTGTCTGCCAAACTTGGAGGATTGCAAGCCTGCCGTTTGACGCCACCTCATCTCATGCGTTTGCTTGTTATTGTGTGGAGCAACAAAAGACTGTATCCATTACAAACTCTTCATTGTTTTAAAGAGATGTGTTATTGAACTGCCCTGCATGCTGGACATGTATGGTTTTTCTTTCTATGCTTGAAGATGTCCTTTTTTGTCGGATGACTCCAGCATGGCACTCATACTTCATTTAGGCCTCCTCACTTTTTTGGGACAGAGACAAAAAAGTGACAGGACTTCCCACCCCCTGTAGTGGTGCATTTCAGCTGTGTTGAAGTGCACCACCATCGGCTGTCATAAGACTGCAGTGAATGCGCTGGCATTCCTGGTGGAAGTTTGTCGGCGGGGACCCTGGTGCGAGGGGAAAAAGAAAAGACTTCAGTATGAAGGAAATTACCAGTCAATTTCCTGGAAGTTTAGTCTGTTGCTAAGCCTATGTTGTTATTTAAATATATTCCATTGTGCATTTGTCATCATTTGAATAATTTTTAAAGCGTAATTTAAAGACAAAGTTTTATAATCTATGATGCAAAAGATATCATGTGCTACAGCTTATGTCATATAGATTTCTAGGATAATTAATAATAAGATTGCTGCCCAAAACTATTTTTAACACTGATTAAGAGAAATTGGCTCGGCTCCAATTTATACAGTGAGCAGTATTGTGCAGTGCATAAAACAGCGCTTTTGCAGCATGTGCTATAAACCGAAGTGTGAGAGATCTGGTGTCCGACACACATTTTATTATTATATTTTAAATAACTATATTAAGAAAAAGTATATTTGGAGAAGACAATTCTCACAAGTCTAAGTAAATTACTGTGCTTTTGAAAATGTGTTTCTTGATTGAACTGACTTATTCTGAACAGAAATGCACTAAAAAAATGTCATGTGGAAAATTAGCTTTCCATCTCCCAAGAAGATAGATCTGACATTCGTTTACGACTTAGTCGTACCATTTGGAGATATTAGCATCAGTTCAGGGTATACTGTTGTTTTCTCTTAAATAAACGTAAACATTTGCAAAGCAATAAGTAATTATTCTAATCTATAATGTCCGGACATTATTAGATCGTCAGGGAGTGTCACCCTGCATGTATAAAAGGGGGGAGTACCATTCGCCAATAAATTTTGAAAATATGTTAATTAATCTTTCATCTTACATATAGTATATATATACATATATATATATATATATATTTTGCTGTGCAAAATTATTTCATTCACTAACCATATGTGATGTTCATATGTGCTCGTTTCTCATTTCATACAATTAAATGATATGCAATAAATGTATGTAATTGTCTTCAATAAGTTTCTCACTTTTCTTTTGAGTTGTCTTGAGACTCTTTGTTGTTTGTGAGTGAAACACACAGAAATGAAACTAGAAAACATGTCATCTCCATATTACTGCCCCACATTTTAACACTGCTTATAGGGGTCTTGTTACCCTCTTTTTAAGGCGTTTCTGCCAGAATTAATTTAGTAAGAGCTTCTTACACCATTTTGGAAGAATCCGAAACAGGAATGAATTGAACATTTAAGGAAAGCAATTCAGGCTGGCAGTGTAAAAAAAAAAAGTAAAATGTAGAGATGCAAGTCCATTGTTGCAATAACTGTAATAATAATAACAATAACTCACAGTCTGTTGAATGATAGAGACGCATGTTTCTTCACAATCCATGAATTAACACCAAATAAAAATATATGTATTTATTATTTCCTATGATGATGATCCTAAAAAGGAGAAACAGACCTTACCTGCTGACATTTTTCATTTAAAGTCCAACGTGATTCTATCATTATAATCAAAAAAATAAGTGTTAGAAATATTGTGTTTGCATCTCAGTTCATGAACTTCATCCTCATTTTTATTTGCAGAAGTCCAATTTGATTTTATGTCTGATAAATCATGTTAACATTATTATGAACAGTCTGGTCATGTGTGAGCCTTTCTATTTGTGCATATGTGTGTGCTTGTCTTAAGTGCTGCTTCATGTGGGAGTATGCAAGCGTGTATTTGGACTTAGGTGTAAATCTGAATGTGTGTGTGTGTGTGTCTCCTTGAGTGGCAGTATGTAATAATGACAACACTGTGAGTTTCTTGTGGCTGTGCATGATGCATGCTCCATATTTGTACCCTTCACTTACCCTTTTTACACATTCTTTGCTTACTTATCTGTTGTGCCCGCTTACCGTGTTTCTCGGACACTCTGCACTTACAGTCATTAGCATGTCATCATTTGGCTTTCTCAGTTTCATCCAGCTCTTTCCTTTTTGTCAGTGGGTCTGGACGTTGGCCTGAAGCAAACATGCTGTGGGAGACGGGGCGCACGGAGGGCACAGCCATGTCAGGCATGTGAGGGGGCGCTGGAGAAGGTGCCAATTTATGTCAGCCACTGTGGTTAGCAGAAGAGTCTCTGCTCTGCTGTACCCAATCTTGCATTGCATTTGGTGTTTTTACATCATACGCTGATTTTCTTTTTAACATAACTTTTGGACTGCACTTGGACACGAACTAAACTTGCCACTTTCCAGAAAGACAAGAGGAAAAGTTCTTTGCTGAGTTCACAAGGAATAGGCTTGTGGGCATTCGGAACAATTTGTTTGTTGAAACAGGAAGACCAACGTGCCAAAATACACTTTGAGGAAACGCTACAGTTTCTGAAGACAGATTCAATCTGGATTTGTCTTCTGTTTTGCAGTTTAGCCACAGATTATCAGTGTCCAACGGATACAGACAAAAAACGCCTTTCATAACAATGAACCGCACTGTCAGTGTGTTAAAGCAGTAAGTGCTCAACCGTTCGTAGTCTTTGCCATTATAAATTTCATACTTGTTAAATTTGCAAAAAAGCAAGCTTCTGCGCCATCTGCCAATGATGATGTGCTACACAGCTCATCAAAAAGGAGAGAGAGGGAGAGGGAGAAAGACAGTTTTAACCCAAGATCTGAGGTGTGCACTGCTGCTGTGGTGGCTGATTTGCCCAGAGTGAGGGGAGAAGCTGAGACAATAGTCAGGCTTGGGCTGAATTAAATGATTTTGCTGATGATTAATAGTGGTGTGGGCCAGTGGCTCCTGCGATGTAAAGATGATAAATTGTGAGTGTAGCTCTGTGCAGCTGTGCCAGTGTTGGGTCTTAGCATGTACACACCATGCAATTTACAGCCAAGCCGTTCTCCTTCTTCCTCAATTTATCTAATTACATCTAAAGCAGTAGTACCGTTATAGTCTGATATGTCACATTAACCACAACAATGTATGAAATGACTTTAGAGAGGATAATCATTTGCTTTTCCCCTCATTTAAAAGACATGTTTTTGTATTTGCCATTTCAAAGAGGAAATAATTTCCTCTTTGCTTAAGAGTCTCTTCTTTTCTGCCTCTCTTTAAACCATGCTTTCAGTGCAGTGGGTTTTTTGATGTGTTTTGAGTGGCATGTAAAAAATGAACATTTGTTTTTTGCTAGGGGCTTCTTTATAAGACTCTTAAACTTATTTAGTTTGACTGTTTCCTCATTGGAACAGATCATTTAGACCTCTAATGTCCATCCACTAAAACACAGTCACCGCACGCATACTAAACATGAAAACACACTCACCAACTTACAATACGAAAACAAAAGAATAGATTTGCTCCATTCTTTTGTTTCAGACCATAGTGTTACTTGTGCTTCTCTCTGTGTGTGACTCAAACAGTCGAGTCCCCGAGCTAAATGGCATTTTTTGCGAAGACAGATCTAATTTGTAAAAAGATGTTTCCTCTTATATCTGTGGTGCCCGTACGCAGCGGTTATGTAAGTGATAAAATGATCGATCTTCCAGCGAGACACTCATGTGGAACGCTGGCGCTATGCAGGTTGACAGCATAAGATGCAGCACAATGTTCAGTTAAGTACCAGTACGCCAGTCGACACAACCAAAAATAAGAGCCGGTTGGGGGTTTGAATTCTTACAGGCTGTAGAAAGTGCCAGAGGAACAATTGGAGCAAAGCTTTTTGTCTTGCTGTTTCGCACGGTATGTCATGTATGTGTTTGTAGGTGTAGATGCATGAATCCGTGTGTGTGCATGCATGTGTATTTCTCTTGTTGTGTTTTTCGTCAAAGAGGATGAGCAGAGGTCAAAAGTTACAGCGCACAAGGCTGCTCTCAAAGTCATTAGAGTAATCCCTGCCCTGGGGAACTCATGCTCATTTCCTCTGCCCAGAACCCAATGAATGAGATGTACACACACATCCGACATAGGATAGTATCCAGTAAATTCAGCACAACTCCCTGCTATATATATTTTTTAATTATTAACATCCTATATTTCACTCCTGTCTTTACATTTTTTGAATCGCAAGAAAACAAATAATATATTTTTGACTGTGAAAAGATTATATAATAATACTATACTATAATAGCACACATACAAAAGGAGTTTAAATACAGGGTGCAGGAAAAGTGTCTATTAAATATGCTGTGAAGGGCAGTGGCACTTGGCTTAAGCTGGCCAGGTTTATTTTCACGCTGCCATTCATTCTGATTATTTTCATGTATTCATTTATTTATTTATTTATTTACTCTGAGTCTGGTAGTATTTGTGGCACACATGGTGAACATTTAATCTTGTTCTCACACCCACTTCATTCAACCATTTCATTGTGGGTGTTGCAAAACAAAGCAGCCAGTCGTACATGGGGTAAATTCATTGTTCCTGTCTTAAATATCAACTGACTCAGAGTGGGTGTGTTAAGCTGTGGCTTTCTGTCACATTTTACACAACTGGGGTTAATAAAGACTCACAAAATATCAAAAGTGCCAAGTTTCAACTGTGTTTTTTGAAAACATATTTTTCTAATCTGTCTTAGTGTGATGAGAAATCCTAAATAAATGGAATAAGATCTTTCTTTTTTTTTTCTTTGCATTTTCACATTTGTTTGTCCTACCTTTGCATGGAATTTGCTTCTGTTTTTCATTTTTACTATTTTCATTTTCAACAGTTAGAAAATGTTTTATATGAGTTTGGTTGTGGATAAAAACCACTGTCGACAGAAGATTGGAGAGAGGATGTGCAGCAGCAGTGGCAGTCATGTGTCTCAACACAACCAGGTGGCAGCCACATCTGTGAATGGTCTGTCTAAGTAGAGAAACAAAAAAGGAACATTATTCTCACATTCATAGTTTAGAAGAGAGGAATAGTACAATCGTATAAGAGAGGAATGGTGCAATAGTGCAGTTCACTGGGAATAAATAAATGCCAAGCATCAATACTTACACTTTACACTTTGCTGTCGATGATGTCTGTACATTTCTTTCTTTCTTTTGTGGCAGAAAGCTTGCTTCAAATAGACATTAAGCTGATACATGTGGTGTCATTAGAGAGTCGTCCTTGAAAGACTGGCTGCAGGTTATGTTGGTAATGAGGTGGTAGGGATTTGCTGGAGTAATTTTATATGTCTGTAAATGGACCCAAACCAAGAGCCTGTGACTTAAATAAATGCAGCAGCGCTAAAGCAAGAGGTAACGGAGTAAAAGAAAAAGTGAGACACACAGTCCTTCAAACGGGCATATGTTTGTGAAATTTCTCCCATTAAAAATCTAGCTACATGAGTGAAATCCCTCTGTGCTCCACAAATGTTTTTGTTTTCTACACATTTAAGTCCATTCCTTTGGTTCCTCAGGTGTAACTTTTAAAGCAGATCAGTATGAAATAGGGAGCTGCATGCAGAGCGATACACATGGAGCATAGATGTAAGTGCAATTTTGTTGTTTAGGTAAGTCCAAGTCATATCTCAGCATATGTATTTTTACACTTTCAGTACTTTCACCTTGAATGACAGGTGAAATAAAGTAAACCTAAGACATGAAAAAGATAATATCCTGCTATATCTAACAGGTGATATGATTTGTCAGCTGATTGGCTGCTGATCACAGTTTAGCACCATTAGGAGCCTTTTGGGTTTTTTTGTTTTTTTCTTAACATCTGTCATCACAACAGCTGCCTCACTGCTTTTGTGCCAGTTCTATGTGGCATTTATTTGAAAATCCAGTGATTTAAAATTTCCCTCACAGTAGCGTACAGGCAAATTACTTCCACCGCTGTTATTTTCCAGGAACTTTAAATCAGCCCGGCTTGGAATCTGCAAAGGGAGCTAAGAGCTGAGCTAATGTTTTTACTTGTGCTGCAACATTTATAGGGGATATGAACTGTATTTGGACCCGCCTAAAGAAACATGCCCACTTTTGTATGTTTTGCCAGGGTACTTCTGAAAGTTTCAGTCACAAGGTAGCAAGGAAACAAGACTTTATCCCTCTCTTTTTTATTTGCCACGATTCCTCCCCTGTTAGAACAATTCATTATTCAACTGAATGAGATGAACAGAAATAAATGCCTCTACAAAAAAAAAAAAAAAAAAATCTATTTTGCCTTGTCTGTGTGATGGCACGCCGTACGTACGCTTAGATATTTTAGTTTTGTCTCTTGTGTTTTGATGCATGGGTTCCGCCTGTAGAATCTATTTGCATGTAAATTTTTACAATTCCCCCAGCATCAAACATTTACTATGATACATGTAGTGTATTTCACCAAAGAGACAAGGTGAGAGTGAATCTTGCTCAGAATGAGTCTGCTTGTTTCTTTGTGATTGTTTGTGTGGGCCTTCTTGTGTGTATCCGTGTCTGATGCAGACAGAAGGGAAGAGGGTGAAAAGGTGACACCAAGCATATTTACGCTGATATTAATTTATCTGATCTGTTTGTCCAATCTTTTCTGCTTCTTCAGGTCATCAAGAAAATTTCTCCATCTGTGATTTCAAGCACCATCCCTCCGTGCCCTTGAGGATTCTTGAGGTAAATGTCTGATAACTTTGGCCTTTTTTTTTTTTTACATTTTCTGCTTAATAATAGTGAGCAATATCAGATTTGTTGAGTTTACAAAATATTCCTTCTTTAGAAAAATACCACAGCTTTGCACATGCTACCAAACATAGCTGTGTTATACAAGTATTATTTGTGGTATGCATT
This sequence comes from Pundamilia nyererei, assembly GCF_000239375.1. Lineage (NCBI taxonomy): Eukaryota > Metazoa > Chordata > Actinopteri > Cichliformes > Cichlidae > Pundamilia > Pundamilia nyererei. Next base: position 875,731 of record NW_005187567.1, read on the forward strand.
TTTCATTTATAGCACTACACAATTAAATCCATATTAACTATTCATTAATATCAGGCAGTCATATTAAACGGAGAAAATAGTCACCACATATGCTACTGAATGTTTTAAAACATAATGCATGTCTGTAAGCTTTTTATAATGGATACATAATGCATTGTATATGCTAAAGAGCACACACCTTCTTAATGTTGGCAATATCTCTCTACATCTATCTCCCTGATGCAATAACGTTCCTTGATATCGTATCCATTATCATACCTTATTTTATCCATGGAGAAGAAAAATCACACGACACATGAAGTTTTGAGTCTAGGGCAACATCCTTCATCCCCGATCAGGACAACCGGCAGATTAGAGCCACTCATTCAAATGCAAATTATATGTTCGTGTTTTGCACCAGTGACAAAGAGTGAAAAATGAGATTTGAATCTTGATATCAATTTGCAGAGACAAAGGGCAACCTGGGAGAATGTATATTGCAAACCCAAATGTTCCTGTAATGGTTTCACTGATTGTTCCAAAGCAAACAGCTGCAATGTGCTTCATCATGACACATAAGAATGAAAGAGCACTTGCATTCTAACTTTTTCCACCAACGTAAAGAAGAATATACTGTAAGTGTGTGCGTGTGTGCTTGTGTACATGTATTTGTATCTGCTGTTATTTACTTGATTGTCTCTAAGTGGGGAGCGGGATCAGTAGCTGGCCTTTCGCCAGATCCACTTAACTTCAGGAGGGGAAGCAGGACAAAAGCCATCAGGGAAGACAAGGACAAATCATCTTTAGATGAAGTGTTTTAAGTGCTCTGATTCTCCTCCCACGTCATCACTGTGAATTAGGTGCCCTCTGCTCACTGCTAAGGGGTGTCGAATATAAACAATGCCATGGGAACGGATGTTAAACGAATTAAAGTGGAAAACCATGAGGGTGTCTATCTTACGCGGCCTCGTAAATCTCGGTTCTCCTGCCATGCGCTATGCTGATGTTGTGCTCTGACAACCTGCCAGCTGAACTTAGAGGTGCTGCGTGCGGTGTGGTCTGGTCGATCCCGTTCTTAGCAGTTTCAACCATGGCAGACATTCCAGGCAGAGCCATGTCTTTGTTTTATGCAAATCCATGCATATGAAGAATGGGGTGGGGGGGGTTGGGGTGATGAGCAGTCTGGCCACGTAGCTCCAGGAGGACAAGCTGAGTGATGGAGACGGAGAGCCAGGTCTTGGTGTCCTTGCCTGGGGAAACAGTGTCCTGACTCGAGCCTGGACTGCCACCAGGACACTATGTCACTGCGCCTCTACCTAACTAATCCTAGAAGAAAAAGATTTTCCCAGGCACAAATGTATTTACGCCACAAGATGCAGAGCTGGTATGAAGATACTGTAAATAGAGGTTAACATTGGTATAAAACTACCTGCCAGTGTGCTTTTCCTGTGTGTTGTAAAGGTAGGCACAGCTCAGGGGATTGCCATGCAAAGAGACACTGGAGTTCAGAGCCCAGTAGGGAGCTGAAGGACCCAGAATATGCTGACAAAGATAAAATGCCAGGTGTGTGTATATGCAGTGTAAGAGGCTGTGAGAAAGTGCAAATATAGATTGGGGGGGAAAAGGTCTGTGTGTGTGTGTGTGTGTGTGAGTGTTTGTGCTCACATATAGATACAGCATACAGTCATGTGACCATTGTATGACAACGTGGTTTGGGTGAAACCTACTGAAGCAGCATCACCCACATACCACAGCTCATCGCACTGTTCAATTTCCCATCTTAACAAGTGTCTTTCGTTTCTTCACATCTGTGTTTTTCCTCTGTGCAGTAAATTATGTTGTTTTTAAACTTCCCAAAACATCTTCTCTTGCCCACCCCTTCTTAGAGTTGCTTGTTAACGGTAATGGTTAGTAGGAGGCGAATCCGTCACAGTGTGCTCTATTTCTGGGTGCCAGGATGTTGGTCTCAGTCGTTGAGGGCAGATGAAATCGATCCAGATTAACCTGTCATGTGGGGGAGAAAATGAATGGGACAGAGGGGTGCAGAGGCCATGGAGAGAAGGGGGGCAGTGTGAAGTATAAAAACAACCTCCTCCATATGGGTCAAAAGTTGTGGGATGATTTATTCAAGACTGGGTGCTATCCCACCTTCCCCCCCTTCTATCTGCTCCACCTGCCTCTTGGAAAGGAGTGAGAAACTGGAGACTGTTCAGGAGGAGGTGACTATATTTAGCCTTGGTGACCAAAGACACTGTGGTCTAACTTTAAAGTTAAAAATACATATATCCATGTACAGTGAGATGGACACAGTTTGCGTCATCACAAGGCACCTATCACAAATTTGTCAGCTTGAAGTGACTCGTGAAGAACAAGTGCAAAGCAATGTGCAGCTTCCAATAGATGCCTTTTCATTAAAAGACCGTATGAGATTGAACTAAGTTTTAGTACCCCTGATTAAATTCATGCTATTAAAAGTTATCATGAAACAAAGATTTTACTTGTAATTGTGAAAATTATGTATCCTAAGAAAAATATGTGTGTGTGTTTGGGGGGGGGCAAACAAATAAGCAAAAACAGAAGAAAAAGAATTGAGATTTATAGTTTCATTTGACTGTGAAGTGCTACTAGATTTAGCCTGTGTTTGGGCAGAGCTCCACTTTGCTAATTATTTTCCTGTGGCAGTTCTCAGCATGGCGCTCCTTTCTCACTCTGAGAAGAGAGACTCACTGGTAAGTGCTTAGTCAGCCCTACTCTGGGTGTGAGATACTGTTGAGTCTCTAGTGGACTGTAGGGAGGCAGAGCAGCGTGGGACCAAAGCCATGACAAGGTGAAGGCTTTAAAGTGAGGGCGGGCCCATCATCACCCATCAGTGAAAGGAAGAGAGATAATATATGAAAGTTGGGGACACTGAAAAAGAGTTCTGTTTAGTATACTCCTTATTCTGTACTGTTAAAAGTGTTATGGGAAATATCATTGCTGTGTTGTTTTGCTAGGTTCTTGATGCCTCTTGCAGAGGCCTGAAGAACCCAGACACTGAGCAAGAGCTGTTATAAAGCTCCATAAAGCCAGCGGCTTCACTCTTTATCAACTAGCAGTGGCATGGACTTTAAAATATATCAACACATCATCATCAGATTCAAGTTATGACTTGGTGGTTCTTGACTTGATCTCTGGAAATCCTGCCTGCGTTCTGTCTCTCTCTTCCCTCTCTATTTATATTCCAATGTCAAACTTGCACTTCTTTCTATCGCTACTCCTCTTTATAGAGTGGCACACAGCTCCTCCTCTTCTGTCTGCCCCGCTATCCTCCAAATGACTCTCCTCCCAAACAAACTTAGCTTCCTTCCCCTCCCCTCTGTTCCCAGCGTCACTTTCCCTCCCTCCCTCCCTTCACCTCACACTGCACCTGCTTCCCTCCCGCTTTCTGTTCCCTCTCCAAACGTCACTACTCTCCCTCCCCCCCTCTCCACTTCTATTCTCCCCCTCGTTAGCTTGATGAATGGCTTCACTGCAGGGAAAGTGCTGATTTTCATCCCTCTGTCTGATTTCTGCTGGCTGTTATTAATTTCAAACACTCAGAGAAAAGCAAGTGAGTCAATAAATAAGGAAATGAACACACTTCATCCTGCCATATAGCAGCTCTTGCAGTCATTCACCCAGGGTGCGGGTCCTCTGTGGAGGCCAAGTCTGCATTTACACTGATAGAGTTCAGCTCCCCTCCTGAATCACAACACGGCAACATATTTTTAAGGCAAGAATAAAAGTTGTCCAGTAGCACTGCATCATATCAAATGTTCCTGTAATATTTTTAGTATCTTGCTTCAACAGGGCTAGGGGGGAGACAGAATGGTACAAAGCTAATAGCTCTGAAGAGACTTCCAGTGTCTTCTCTCATCTTTTCTCTTTCACCCTATAGTGCACCATTTAAGAAATGTACACACAGAGTGACAAAGAGGAGGAGAGAAAGAGAAGCAATGAGAAGTAACAGGCTAACAGAGTTATTGCTGTGCATTAAACAATGCTGTCGACGCTGTGTAGTTAGGGCCGTATGTCTAAGCGCACATTACTTACATTCCTGGCTTAATGCATTGTGCGTGCCTGCTAATGTCAAACACAAATAGCCTCCGAGAACAACACAATTCTCTCAGTTTCTTGCTGTCAAACAGGAAATTTCCAACCAAAAGTTACTTTTCTTTACTTTCTGTTTTCAGTTAAAATGCTAGGGTATTTAATCAGTCCAGGATCCCAGTAATGCATGCAGAGGGACAGATATTAGGCCTAAGATATTATCACACTGTTTACAAAGTGTTAAGACAAGCAATCAGGTGGGAGCTTTAGTAATGCACACACATCATTAGATGTTTAGTCTGTGCTCTAGAGCCACAAGCCACAGGGCTGTTTCTCTTGGTCATTAAAGCAATATTTGGTTTTACCTTAATAAAAAAAACAGATTTTTTTGTAATTAGCTGATAGATTCCTGACACCTTACTAACTTTCAGCTTTATAGAGCTCCCAAGCTGAATCACTTCAGTGTTAAACAGTGTTGCAAGTGCAATTTAATGTTGTTGTTTTGCAGGCGTACGTTAGTCATAACTTGACTCGCCTGAACTTTTAGGCAGCATTTTATATTTAGCACACTTAATAGAAACTCACACATGGCTGCACAATGCACAGTCAGACAACTTGGACAATTTAGACAAAACTGATATTTCTCAAAACTGATAGTGAAAAAAAGAATACATCAGCTGATAAGATTAGGTGTATTTAAAAGATCATGAAGAAAACTGGGTGTTAAGTTAATTTTGCTAAACTGATAGAAACATATGGTGCGCGTGGACGCCAAAGCCCCTACCCCTCCTTTACGATGTAGGGACAGGAGTGCTGTAATAGAAGAAACAGTTAGAGCATTTAACACTTTGTAAATAAACATCGGGATTCTAAATGCAGTTCCATAACTAAACCAGAGGACATTTATGGGAGGTGAGAACAGACATAACATATTTTAACTGTGTATGTTTGAGAAAGTCCAGACTTGTTGTTCGGTCAGAGAAGAACCAAATAACATAATATAGAAAAGTGTGTGTGACCTAAAAGATTGTGTGTTTAATTTAAACAACAATAGGTTTTGCTTCTTTTTGCTTACACTGATTACAAATTATGTGGGAATGTATGGTGGAGGAAGATAAAAACAAAGCTGTAATAATTACTTAGCACTCTTCAGTTGCACCCTGTTAAAGATATGCAAACTTTGCTTTTATAAAGGGATGACATATGTACATGAGAGGAGAGGAGAGCTGTATTAGTAGTAGCTGCAGGGGTAGTGGAGCCTGTATGTCTGCTTCATGGCTCTGTGAGCGCAGACATAACTATTGTGTTTACAAGGCTGAGTTGCTCTTACTGTTAAATTATCGAGGTGGGGGCGTGTTAAAAGAGGAGGAACAGAGGAAGGGGTGGGGAGGGGGTAAATATTTGTCCGTCTCTCATAGTTCTGGTTAACCAGGCTGAGGAATTCTCTTTGCATCTTATAATTACAGAATTTGGGTAGTGTCACTCTTGGAGAGTGCATGGCCTCAGAGACCTGAAAGAGGAGGCCCCTCTGACACAGCGTGGAGAACGAACCTTAAAGTGTGGAGGCGGGAGAGTGGCACGCTTCTGCGTCTCACTACTGTCAAAGAGGCTTGTGTCAGGAGATTACACCGTGAAGTTAAACACCGCGTTGGTCACGTTTTTCTTTTCATTTGCTCTCTTTTTATTTTGGCTTGGACCAGTGTGAGACCTTTCGGAAAGAATGTTGTGGCTGAGGCAAAAAAAAAAAACTAAAATGAAGAAAGAACCACAGTCCTAGTTTGCTCAGTCTTTCGCGGAACGGAGGAAGCTCTTTCCTCTCCCTCGTGCACAGCCCCATGTATTGAACAACATCTTCACTCCTCTTAGTTTTTATTCCTTCTTCCTCTCTGTGGCCTGATCATTAAAGTAGAGGGATGAGTTCACAGCTGATAGTGTCTGGTTGCAAGAAGCGGACAACGGTATAGGATGACATTATCGGAAGCGGCTGCATTTAGATGCTAAGACCAAAAAAAAAAAGACACAAACAGAAAGAGAATATTATGGCGTACTTCTCTCAGTATAAACGTCTGTCTGCTTGAATTACAGTAATGACCCCTGACAAACCATAATAAGACACATGGATCTCTATGGATACAAGCCATGACCAAAGGAATGGCTCTCTGTTTACTTTCCATTTTGACATTCTGGAGTATGAAACTCTTGTTAGCAAAAACTAAAACATGATTAGTTTCCTGTTCTCTTCTAAAACTAATAATACACCACACACACACACACACACACACACACACACACACACACACACACACACACAAACCCATATGAATAAAAGAAAGAATATTAGTAACTTACAGCCAAGTATGGCACAACTGTTATTAGTGAGAGAGATTTGTAAGGAGGGTGATGGAGAGGGACGAAGCTTACCCTCTGTCTCTGTGGCTGAAGTGGAATAGTTGTGGTGACGGGTTGTGACAGCCGAGGGAACGAGGGAGCAGGAGGGGAATATCACTCCAAAAATCCCCAGGATACAGGGAGGGAAGAGTAATTTAGAATGAATGGCCTGCCGTATGCTCTCGAGCAGTTCCTCTTGTCTTTCTCACTTATGGATATAGAATTGCATGTGGACAAGTCTTTTTCTATCTCCTTCTCTAACACACACACATGCGAACACACACGCGCTTGCGTAATAGATATTTACTCTATGAATTCTTGCATTAACTCTCTAGTCACTAGATTATCATAATGATTCAGCCAATAAGTATTAATACTGGCTCCTTCGCTGGATCCCTCGGGTCAAAATTAGACATACATCACACATATGCCACACCAGAATGAGATGCGCACAAGTCCTGTACACTGACTCTCATTTCCTTCCCTCGTCTCTTGATAGTATCCCTAATAGACCTCTCTCCCAGTGGCACACTGCTGTTGCAACATTCACCTACTATTGCTTTAATGAGATGTCTGCGCCTGTATGAGTGTGTGCACATATGTCTGTGTGTGCCTGAGAAAGAAAGATGTTAGCGATCCTTGCGGCCCTGTTTATCTCTACGCTTGTGTTGGAGTAGAGGGAGGTCAGAAGCAGGGCTGCTTGTATCCATCTCCATTCCCATGGCTGCTCTGTCACAGGCACAGTGGTCACAGGAGAATGAAAAGACTATGGATTTTTTCTCCTCCTCCCTACACTCACCAGAGTAGGAAGATTAGGCAGAAGATGAGCACAGCCTGGCCCATTCAAAGCAGCTTTAAGCCCAACACTGGAAGCATCTGACCTGAGTTCTCTGGTTCATGGAGCACAAGTACACACAAGACATGCATTCGTGCACGCACACATGCACAAATCAACCAGGGAAAGATTTCTTGGTTCACTTTTCCGGTTCAGAGCTTGGTCACATGGTGTCTGGGTGTTAAATGCTGACATTGTGGCCTGTGTACATTAAGATGCTATAAGCACACGCAAGTGCACACACCTAAAACACTGAGAAATAAGCCTTCGCACTCCCTGCTCAGCAGCCCCAGATGGAGGCTGACAGTTGCATGTGCATAAAAAGATATTTTTAGGGAAAACTTAATAGACAATAAGGTGAAGCGAGTCAGGAAAAAAGAGGGGAAGGAGGGGGCATCCACTCATAGGCAAACAGTAATAGGGAGATAAAATTCAAAGCTCTGCAGCTCTCACTAGCAATTAAAATAATTTCCGTATAATTTGAGAAAGGCCTGACCCGCCTTATCGGTTTCCAGATAAGTCTCCTCCTCCTTCTCCTCTTCTTCACCCAAATGCAGAGGGCCTGATGACTGAAAACCGACAGCGCACTGATAACCACCGCCATATGGGCTCCCTCTTCTCTGCTCAACTCATTTCACTTGCTGCTCTTCCCTCTGCACAAACACTTAAAGATGCAGGCACACAGTCACACATGCAAACACGAAGCAAGCGCCATGATCAAAAGCTTCCCTTGTTTCTTGTTTTATTGTGGTGTGTGTCCATGCGCGTGTAATTTGTATCATTTCATATTCTTTGTTTTGCACCTGGGTGGAGAAGAAAAAACGTTAAGCATTTGTTTCTTTTAACTGAATGGAAATTCTGATTGAGAAAAAAGCGTAAGATTGAAAGAGCGAAGCATATTCTAGAGAAAGTGTGGGTGAGCGAAGCGAAACTAAACAGGGCCTGAAACCTGATGCCGTCTCTGTTTACGGGGGTTTTGTGTAAAAGTATATATACTATATTAGATGAAACTAATGTTGTGGGCAAACGTGGACTGCAAAAATTAAGCTTGCCCGAATGACATATAGATGAGGCATCATTTAAATATCTTTCACGGGACTTGATTAGAGCGCTTAGAGTGGCGACGAGTAACTGTAACTACTTCACACCTAGCAGATGTATTGCTGGGGACAGGCAGTGTCAAGTTACAATATATTTATATTAACTAATATATATTCCAACATAGATTAAAATAAGTTGTGGTTAAAAGCTGGTTTTTGATACTGTGTTTCACCTGGGTTGAGTGCTTTGTTCTGCTGTGTGTGGGAAAAGATTCCTACATTGCTAAAAACTGACACAGATACACATACAGTGACACAACATGCAGAGGAGAGGAGAGAAACTAGTGTGGTTGTAAAAGATGCAAATAAAACAAACTGTGCACGTACTTTATATAAGCCAAAGAACAGAAGTCAGAAATTTGTTTACGTGTGTTATTTTTTTAATTTACTTTTTGTTGTTTTTTTTTCATTCCTTCAATAATTTGGATGATTAGTTCTTAAGAAAGTTACAACTTGAACACGCCCATTTTAACAGGAACTTCTGATGACAATTTAACGTGAAAGTGCATTAAACCTGACTTGAGTAAACGGGTGCCACCGCAATATGGCACCCATTTGGGAAGCCAGTAAGTAAGGGTTCCAGTATTCTAGTGATGGTTCTGCAAATATGAACTAAGTTCCTCACGTAGAAGCTACATGGGAATCACTGTGGTCAAACTGTTGACACTCTTCTTGGTAGATGATAGGATGTGACAACTGACTACAGACTTTTTGCTACTTTACATAAACAGTTGTGGTGGGAAATGGTCAGTGGCAGTTATGGCTTGTGTGTCACAATGTGTCAAGTAGGCTGGTCTCAGATGGCCCATTTGGGTCATGTGTGAAACAGTGATGTGACACTGTTATTCACGAATGGTGTTTAAACCACAAGCATCTGTAAGTGTGTGATCTGCAAAAGAGAGATCTCGGTTTTTCCAAGAAACAACAGTTTAGATTAGGTGTCATTTGGTGTGCTTTATTTAAAATCAATGTGGGATTTTTTTTTAAAGGCGGTTACAGATTTAAAGAATGTGCTCTTGTGCATTGGGATGTTTGTGTATCTTTTTTACCTGTGTGTGCAGCGCAAGCCTCGAAGTTGGTAACATGTCTGAATCATTTGGGAGGTTGTGCTGTCACGGACGCACAGAGGGCAACGTTCCAGTGAACAGGAGGTGGGTGCAGTGACATAAGCAGGACGCAGTACATCTACTATACGCGATGCTCTCACAACACCTACATATGGAGGGGTCAAGGACATGCACACGCTAAGTAATGCATATACACTATCGTGAGATGTAATTTCTTTTACATAACACTGACTATTTTGAAGACCAATTTCAAGACAAATTCTGTGCAACATTTCTTTGCACCATTATACTGCATTTAAAGTGAATACAATTTTTTTTCTAGTCTCTGAACAGATACAGTACAATAAAGAGCGAGTCTGGTTTCATATACTTGGCAGCATCCTGCGCACACACTGTGTGCGTGCTGTAAATAGCCAGAGTGTGTCGTGCATCTCTGCTGTGTTTGGACCTATTTTAGAGCTGACACAGGAAACAGGGCCATTCTGACAGCCACCCTGCCAGCCGGTACTGCACACAGCAGCCCCGGAACCTTCTGTCACACACACAAACACGCACACACATAGACACACACACACACACAGTCATACACACAGAAAAACTAGAAGTTTTTCATGTTAACAACCTACCAGTCCTTAATCCACCTCATAGGCTTCCACAAATCATTTAATGTCCTCTTTAAGGACACACTTTTGTGTTCACCTGTGTTTTGTTTTTGGGGTTTTTTGCAGTTCAACAATAAAGACCTTCAACAAAAGCCCCGGACCCCCGTTCTCAAACATCTGCCATCACATCTTAATTACTATCAATTTCAAACCTTGCAGTACAGAAGTGATTTCACATCTGAATCAACTAGAAAAAAAATAGCTTCTGTGTTACAGATCCTTGCATAATATCAAGAAAAACGATAACTCTGGCAGAGAGAAGCTCAGTTACTCAAGACACAGGTTTCTGCTTTCAGCTACATGAGACAGCTGGAGATCCAGTCCACAGTTAATTTAAAGTTCATTCGTGTTGTTCAGTGTGTTTGCTATTCTGCTTCCTTGTTCCTGCACCGTCCTATTTTTTCATATATCCACCAGGGTGATGTAATTTAATTCAGCATCTTTGTAATTCATTCATTTGGTAAATATTTTGAGGGACTTAGTAATATAGAGGCACAGACTGCGGGAGTTTAAAACCTAAATTAAGCTGCATCTCAGTGATATGACAGTGCTAGCTCATTTAGAGACAGTTAGTATACAGACATAAATGCCTCTTCAAAGGCTGCTGCAGAGTCCCACTCACCAGCCTCTCATGTTTGGGGTGGAAGATAAATTCTGCAGGCTGCTTCTGCCTTCCTGTGTAATTATGTGCACGGTGATGTGCCTTTACAGCCTGCCTAACAGTCGGAAATTATCTCCCGGAAATGAAGTCCAATTAATTGTGGCACTTTGCAGGCGTACATGTGTGCAGAAACACTGTAATGACACTTAACGGGAAATTGGCTCCTGTTGAAATATTTAATAAATAACTTGCGAGGTGAAACAACCTCATATGATACTGACAAACGTAGCTTGTTCTTTTGGTTTTTTCTACACACACAGACACGCATACACTTCAATTTAACAAATTTCTCAGTTGCTTGGTGTAAGGCATCACACTAACCGGTAGTTAAAAAGACGCATACTATGTAAACGTATCACAGTTTTTCCTGTGGACCTTTGTCACATGTCACCCATTTCTTGTTCGCCTCATGTTTCCAGTCACTGCCTGCTGCCAGCTACTGAAGAGAAGAAAAATGCCTGAATTTATCATTTTTTTAAAGAAAAATTTTAAAAAAATAGGTAGATTTTTTTTTTGACCTACACGTGGCTTTACAGTATCGATCCAACCTAAAATGAAAAGGTCTATAAATGGAAACAGCAGTCTTTTAGGGTCAGTGACACACCGTGTCACGCCACAGCAGCTCTCTATTGTAGGGCACAGTGTGTTGAGTCAGCACTTTTCAGAGAATAGCACCTTTTGTTTTTGTCTCTGGGAGTCTGGGTGTTCTGCCCAGAATCACCGTCCAGACACAAGCCATTCGGGAATTCGATTTTTCTTTCTAATAAAAAAAGAGATTTGTTTCTTATTATGCTCATTTTTTTAGTTGCTCTCTGAATATATTTGAAGTTTTAATTCACTTTTGACATAGAATATTCCCCCTGTGATTTCTTATTTCTGAAATTATGTGATTACTAAATGTACAGCAAACAGTTACTTTCTGTACTCTTATACAAAAGCTGTTGGAGTGGATTTGGTTGATTGCTCAAGCACTCCTCAGCAGCAACGTTTTACAGGAAGTAAGTGGATTTGAACGCGCATGCATCTGATCATCATCATAATTGGCTTCAGATTAGCTGAGACATTCCTTTAAAAGTTGATGTGTTCACCTAATTTAAAAATTCCCATCCTACAAGACAAGTTTTCTCAAATGTGTATGAAAGGATGCGTGAGTTTACACTCACCTCTACATGTTTATAACACTAAATGACATTAGGGCCATTGTGATCTGCTTGGTTACACATAATAGAGTGTATCTGGCCAACGTGAGTCTGTCAATATGTGTGTGTGTGTCTCTCTCTCAGTGTGTAAAGACCCGTTCAGCTCGGCAGTATGGCACATAAATGGCCACAGAGGGGTGCGAGTGTCAGCCAGAACGCGTGCTTGGCAAGCACAGAGCTATGCTATTAGCAAGCGCTAACAGTTTTATTATTAGAAAATAAACGGTGCGCTGCAAAACTCTGAATGTTATTAGCACCTCACCATCTGGGTCTGACAGCTGTGTTCAGCCACCATCATGGCTGTTCTGCTAAAGGCTATATCTGAAATCGCCACTCTTTATCTACAGCACTTTCACAGTCGTCCTGTGTCTGTCAGTTTCCTCTCTTTCTCACATTATCTCTTTTTCTTCCTCTTGTTGTTTTTCTTGCAGACATGAAGATGGGTAGATAATTCGCCAGCGCAAACGCTTGATTTCTCACACTGAAAGAATTCAAACATTTTTTATTATATCAATAGAGGTTTTGTTAGTCCTGTGTTTCAAAGTGTTTCACTAAGATTTAATTTAAATAAGAAAAAAAAAAACCTAAACCAAAACCACAGGAAGAATTCTGCTCTCACAGAAACTCAGTCCTTGACTATTGTTCTATTTTATATAAAACATGTTTTACACACAACAGACAAAAAGAGCGTGGAAACAATAAGTCTCATAATGCTTTGTTAAAAGAGACATACTGTCTGTGCTTGCTTGTGCGCGACTTCTTGCACACTAAAATGTGTTCCCTTTTTGTAAGTGCTTGAAAGTGTGTCTGCAGGGATACCTTTAGATTTCTTTCCCCCGCATGTGTGTTTTTCCCTCCTTGATCACACAGCTTCTGCAAGGCTTTATTTAAACAGATAACCTGCTACTAGAAGCCCCCAGCACCCCCCCAAAACCTCCTAAGTCCTCTCCTGGCCTTCCAGTCTTTAACAACAACCCCCATCGAAAGGAGACACCTCCAGAAATTAGCACTCTTATTGCAGACACTGCAGAAAAGCCTACCCTCCAGTGTTTCTCTTTCTCGAGCAGAAAATACTTTTCTCCACTAAAACAGGCCAACTGCTTCTAGGCGTGCATCTCCTGTGCCCGACCTAATCTACATGCATACTTACCTTCCTTTATACTTATGGGCGTCGCTACCGAGAAGCGTGAAGGACTCTGGATGGCATAAGAATCTATTTCACATATAGATGCACAGGGCTTGCGCACAGGAATAGGAAAGAGAGCAAGGAAATAGGAAATATGTTTTCAATTTCACTGACCCTCCATTGTATTGTGCCACGGTTATCCGCTGTCTAATTTTATTTGTTTAAGTGTTCCTTCACTGTCTGGTGGGTTTAGAGAACAGCGTCAAATAAGCTTTACAAAGAAAAAAAGTGGATGATAATAATTAATTATTTTATTTTAAATGCGATTCTTTCATTTACGCAAGCAGCACATATTGAAAAATCCACAGCATGGGTTTTAGATAAGCTAAGAGGTGTCCAGTACACCTCTTAAAATTGATTGAGATGGACTCAACTTTTCTTCTCTGTCCAGGTAAAAGTGGTTTATTTTTAAATCTTCAAAAGCAAGTCTTCAGGATTCAGTTTTGGTACAAAAACTTGGCTTTAATTTGTAATAATTGTGGGAAATGACATATGGATGCAAGATAGAGAGCAATTTATACAGACTTTAAATGAGTAGTGAGCAAGTGAGTCATTCTGGCAGAAGAAAAAGACAATATTTGGCTCTGGACTTGTTCAAATAAGTTACACAGCACTGACAGTATGCTTGTATTTTCTTCAGCAGTATGGTCTAAACAAACAGCTTTTGAAACGCTATCAGACACAGGGAAAGCAAGCACACTCATTTCACACTGCCTGAGGTTTGCAAAAGGACCATTTTGTTTTGATGGTGTGTGCGTTTGTATTTTTATGCAGCTAAACACATCTGTGTGCAACGTGGTAACACACTTGACTTGAGCCTGACCACAAATCATAGTGATGGTTGGTGAGCACCACATAAGAGAACAGAAATGAAGCAGATAAGATTTGAGATCAAACAGACCTTCCCCAGTCGAAACTCCCCTCAAGGGGCAGCACGGCTACAAAGTGCTACTTAGTGTATGTCTCATTTAGTGGAGCCACTACTGCAACCACTAACGAGGTGATAACACAGACAGATGATAAGTTATTAGGAAAATGAAATAAGACCTGTTAAGTCACTTTTCTTTGCTTTCTCTGTCTCTCTCTTTCTCCCCATTATTGTGTCATTGTGCAGTATTTAATGGCATCTTTCAGAATAAATTCTGTGTATAAATACAGACTGTGATTTCAGTACTTTAGTGACAACATAGAATGCTGGTCTGAACTGAGATCTAAGCTCAATTGGTCCAAACACAGCAGACAATTGGCCTCCGAGGACAGATGAGGAATGGCATTGATGAGAGGTTTTTGTCACTGGCTGGGAGCCAGAACTTAATGTGGATAGTGGAGTATTTGAGTTTGACAGGACTGAACGCTGTTTGTCTGACAGCTTACTGCCGCATATCTAACTCTAGATAATACCCAAAACCACTTCTGCCCCTTGTGCTCCCCAGTAGCTTCTTCTTGTTTTTTTTTTTTAAATGCATGCTGAGATTTTCCCTCTCCTCTATATTCCACATATCGGTGTAATTGGTGTAATTCTCATCTTTAGTTTCCAACACACTCCAGCAAATGAAAAGGTCTCAGTTTCACTACAACCTAAGTGTAGCATATTCCAAGCCTAAACATGCACATATACAGGAGCACGTACTGCTGCACAGATTCATGCGTTGTAAAATTATGAATGAATTTGTGGAATGAGTCTGCTAAAGCGAGCCCTTGTGAGAAAACTATAAGAATGTGCCAAATAAAAGGGGTTGGGAACCAGTGCTGTTAATATTGTTGTCTATGTGTGAACTGCTATCCCTCCAGTTTTTGTTAACTCTCCCCTCTGTTGCTGTTTAATGTATCAGAGGTAGCCACCATCCTTCTAAGAACTGGGTTTTGGCTGACTCTATTAATGGCAGAGTGACAGAATCAAAGGCAGCTTTATAACCGTTATCCCCCTGTTGACAGCCAAATTGTTCTGTCAGAGAAATCCTGACTTATCTTATCCATTGTTCCTGTGGTACAAATTCAACCACAGAGCAATGGATACAATAGCACACTCTTACACTTTAAATAACTTGAATTCAGCATCCTCTCCTTTTGTGTTTCTTTTTTGCAGTGTAATACTCTAAAGACATTTAGGATTTCAAAGAGGACAGATTTGATAACTTGCATCTCTGCTGGAGGAAATGTGCAGAGTGTGCGTGCGGGTATGAAGGGCGATGTATGTTGCGAGTAGTGGATTGAGAAAATGTTATTACATAAATGGACTATGCAAGACAAAGACGCTGATATTATCATAATTAAAAGTGAGCAGCACCATATGGTGAGGGAAAGAAAGCGGCTCATAAACAATCAAATTGAAAGCCTCTTGGTAAAAGAGAGGTAGAAGAACAGACAAAGTCTGAATGTACACTTTTCTATAACCTTCTCCTCTCCTCATCTCTTCTCATCCTCTATGTGAGTGCATGCTTGGTCAGTGCCCTGGTCTGCTAGGGGTCTACAGTATGCTCCAGGAATAGTCCAGTCACGTGGACGCACTGTGGGATCTGTTCCCCTGGCAGGAAGCTGTTATATGGTTACAGTTATTTTTGTTGTCTGTCTGGGGATAGTTTTTACTGCGCTCCAGAGGATCAATAATTGTCATAAAAGGACTGCGTCACCTGGTGCCTTCTTTGAGCAGGGCATTGAGGCGGTGTGTGTCTGCATGTTTACATGTTTGCAAGTATACACTGTGGGCAGGTATGACTGGGTGAAATGCTTGGGTGTTTGTATATTAACTTAAGAAGGGAGAGGGGTCTGTCGATCTAAGCGTGTGAAAAATTGTGAAATGTGTTTGTTACGTGAGAGGAAATGAGCTGCAGACAGTGTGGTATCCGTGGTTATGAGATGTTTTTTAGATGTGTTACATTTGATATATAAGGATGAGGTGACATGGGTCAGTCAGTGTGTTGGTGAATTTGACCACAGCGTGCACTTTTGTGATGGTTTCATACTTGCGATAACAGTACATATTGCCCTTTACCTCTTTGACCTCTTGTGTCTGTCTGCACTTTTTTTTGTCTAGAAGGCCACACCACATCCCCGTCTGTAGCATGTCTGCCAAGTATCTGTGTCTCTCTTATAACTTGTCTACTGTATACAGTATATGTACCACCACAGCCCTGAAGCTGAAGTCAGCCCTGGGGACTCAGAGAGGAGGTCCTATAACGGCACAGGCAACGGAAGCTGGCTTCTAGCTAATTGGTTCCTGTGTTAGCGGCACACAGAGACGGTGTCAGACTCAGCACTTTCCCCCCTCGTTCCCTCTCCTTTTCCCTTTCTCCATCCATCCATCCCTCCCTGCCTGCCAGCCACAGATGCCGCACATTTAACATCCCTTCAGGACACATTCATGAGCTAATATGTGCATTGCTTGATGCCTGTGTGCTGTGTGTTGCCAGAGAAGTTAGGTGTGGCTCAGGAGCTAATAGTTTGGCAAAAAATAAAAACAAAAATTGCAAAAACAACATAAGAAATTTGGGTGAAAAATAAATAAATACTTAAAAACATGGTTTAAAATTAAGAATTTATTTTTTAAATCTATTTCCTCTTTGAGGAAATCTACACCTCGGTCAGTGATATTCACGGTGATTGCTGCTAATCTATCCATCTATGCCTGCAATCTTGCCCATCATTGTCTTCTTTGTCCTTTGTATCTGTCTCAACCCACAGCCCTCTCTATGGGTACAGCTGATGAAGGTCATTGTCTAACTCTGTTTATGTCCACCCTCCCCCCCTTCCACAAACACATACGAACACTCCTTCAAACGATGGTCCCAATGACAGGGAAGGCAGACTTCTAGTCCAAGTAATCACAGCTTGTAGGTGTCTGTGTTCCAAAATGCACACAGATGCCTCCACTGTGAGTGCGTGTGTGTTTTCATACTGTGGGAGGAGATGACTATGAAGGGTATCCCACTGAGTGTGAGTGAATTTGAGGAAAGCGGGCCTTTTCGCGACCCAATCACAGAGTAGGTGTCTGGTTGGTCACCGCCTAGTGCTGTGTGTTTATCATCGCAGGATGTCCTCTCACAAATGGGCTCAAACTTTGTGAGCCACTCGCTAACTCACATTCATAAGGTATTATCCTCTACATTCTTGTGCTCTTGCCAGAGGGTAAAATACTGTAGCACTGTCTGTGCTGTATTTTCTTGCAGTTAATGTTGATGGGAAAAAAAATAATCATACATATTCTAGATACACAGAGAAGCTTAGCAATGCTTTGTCCAACAACTCAACAACAATCAATTTTTTTTTAAAAAAACAACAAATGCACATTCATATATACATTTATTTTCAGTATTTAATCCTTCAAGTTTTCTAAACATCACCATAAATGTTTGCAGTCAGCAGGAAGAAATATTGTGGGCTTGGAAATGTTGTCAATGAACATTTTTCATTAACTGAATTTAAATATATCCCTATGGTATTGCATTTCCTGCTAAATGCATTTGCTAATTAAAAAAAAAATGTTATGCGTGGAAATATGTTTTAGGCTGATGTGCTGAAACAAAGCTTTACAAAAATCTATGAGATGGAATTTCTTCCACGAGACACTTTGTGCGACAGACCCTTGTCTCCTGTCACACCCTTTAAATCGCTATGATCTCCCTCCACCCTGACGACTCCAGAGATGACCTCCTGTATGAGGGTGGCAGCACAGGCTTGGCCCCCTCTCTGCTCCACTGCATTAAACATTGATGGAGCTGTAAGGGAAAGCTGGAGCCTGTCTCACACTGTGGTCTGGCCCTCGCCTATAGCAAGTCTCTTCTCTGGCTGCAACCTGTCTCCTTTCAATTTCTCCCCCTCCTTTCGTAATCTTTACGTTTATTACTGCTGTGGTTATTTGAATGTGGTCGAATGAAGCTGTCTGCAGCAAGTGCTCCTCAGTATAAGGAGACACATCAAATCTCAAGAAATGATAAGTGTGTGCCTGTGGCCAGTTGCACTGCACAACGTGACTTCCTGGAAATGACTGCGTGTGTGTGTGTGTGTGTGTGTGTGTGTGTGTGTGTGTGTGTGTGTGTGTGTGTGTGTGTGTGTGTGTGTGTGTGTGTGTGTGTGT